>NW_004754913.1:35669-37914 GCF_000188695.1 Salpingoeca rosetta | reverse complement strand
AGCCACGAGCATGCACGCGCAATTGCAACCCTGGCAATCGAACACAACTCGGGTGTGTTGGTGTCGCAGAAATAAATGCTCGCTGTGATGAGAGGGAGCGGCTCAGGAATGTTCGATTGATTGGCAGACTGGCTGCTGGCTGCTGGCTGCTGGCGCTGTGGTGTGTTGCTTGGGTGGTTGGTTGTATGATTGTTTGCAGCCGTGATTGTTTGCAGAAGATGCGGGTAGGGTGTGTTGCGCGATTGTTTCGGTCGCTGGGTCTGCGAGCATGAATGCGAAAGCGCGTGCGTGGTTGTGTTTATGTTCGCGTGTTTGTGTTTCAATGGTGTGTGTGAGAGAGTGAGTGTGAGAGAGAAGTTGGGGTGTGTGGATGCAGCAGGAGCAATGCGCGCTGCGCGATGGCGCGTGTGTGTGTGTGTGTGTGCGTGCGTGTGTGCGTGTGTGTGAATTGCGCTACACATACACAAATGCACACCCACCTACACATCCACAAAAGCTACACACACACACACACCTACACACATACATGCATCGTTCCACACACTCACTCACCACCAGGCTGCTCTCGAGGGTGGTGCCGTTATTATGTGTAGCGTTTGGATTGGTCTGAATGAGAATGAACATCGATGCTGCGGTGAATGAATGATGACGCGACGGCATGCATGGCGGGCACCACCGCAGCCATTGGTGGCCAGCCTCTGCAAAAGCAAGCGTGGAGCAGCAGATGGTGCTTTGTTTGTGCTTTGTGCTTTGTTTGTGTGTCCGCCGCACCCGTCGCCACTGGTGGCGTTCAATGGACCAATCACAGCGCACGATTGCCCGGGTGAGAATAAAAAAAAACAGCAACTGACCAATCACAACACACTATACATCGCCGTTTCGTTCGCCACCCGCGTCCACTCGTCATCGGTACTTTTCGCATGCAATCTATTTATGGTGTCTGGCGAGTGCACCATCGTGCATCGAATCAGTAGAGCCAGGTTGTTATTTATTTTGTGCAGCAGCAGCAGAATCCACGTGGTGCAAGCAGACAAGCAGAGATATGGAAGCCAGGAAGGAGAAAGGGCTGCACGCGGCCCGGCAGCTGCACGCGGGCGCATCGCTCTTCTCCACACGCATCGCCCTGCAGGTGCGGTGTGGCTGTGTGTGTATGAAGCGTTTTGTGTGTGTTGGTGTGTATGTTGGTGTGTGTATGTGTGTGTTGGTGTGTGTGTGTATGTGTGTGTTGGTGTGTGTGTGTGCTTGTTTGTGAGTGAGCGTTTGTTCTTTGCGCCCGCGCTGCCAGAATTAGTCTTGCAAGTGCACGGCCCTTTTCGTCAGTGACGACGAAACTTACGCACCCCACAACGCACACCCCCACAGAAAGCGGTGGCTCCCATTACAACGCTGACGCCAACCACGACCCTGAAGGAACACGACGAGACACATGCCGAAGAAGCAAAGTCAGCCACTGATGCTTGCGCCTGCCTGTGTGCAGCTGAACATGCTTGTGTTTAGCGGCAAATTTTGTGTGTGCGTGTCTGTGGGCGTGTGTGTGTGCACATGTTAGATGACTCCCCTGCACGTCGCGCTTCCCTTTTGTCCTGTATCTACGTGCGCTTGTGCGCGTGATTTCCGCACCCTCACGTTCGCACACACACACACACACACACACACACACACACACACTCTCTCACACACACACATATCACAGGCACAAGCTGACGCGGCTTGCATGGCACATTGCGCAGCTGCAGCAGGAAATGTTGGATGCGCTTGCACCGAGCAGCGAGGCAGAGAATGACAACAAAAACGAGGAAGATGAGGAGCAAGACAAAAACGACAAGGACGAGGATGAGGATGACGATGCTAATGAAAGTGATGAGGATGAGGATAGGGATGAGGATGAGACGGGCGAGAGGAAGAGCAAGAAGGCGAAGCGGCTCACCACGCCGTTTACGGTCATCGAGGATGAAGACGCACAGCTCGCTGCCATGGAGGCAGCATGCCGGCGACACCACGACAGGTCTGTGCACGTGTGCGTGCATGTGTGTGTGTGTGTGCGTGTCTTAATCTTGTGCACCTGTGTGGGCTTGTTGGTGCAGTGTTGATGTTCCTCACCTTGCGCGCACGATTACGCACACGTGGCAGCTGATGCCCTACATCAGCAAAACCGTGGACAAATGGCACATGAAGACTCGTCTTGCTGGTATGAGCGCCAACACACTGCACGTGCCATGCACACGCCACAGAGCTGCATACCCTG
>NW_004754913.1:2311-35044 GCF_000188695.1 Salpingoeca rosetta | reverse complement strand
ATACAACCCGTAACCGTTCATATTCTATCTTCGCCCTCCCGCTAACAGGCCGCAAAGCTGCGCTTTCACGTGCACCCGAAGCTGGTCAACTTCATGGCGCCCGATGACACGGCGTACGCGACAGAGACGAGCGAGCACGGCGAAACAGGCCCTCTTTGCCTCTCTCTTTCAAGAACGAATGAAAAAATAACCTCGTAGCGTGTGTGTGTGTGTCTGTCTGTGTGTCTGTCTCTCTGTGTCTCTCTGTGTCGTTTGTGTGTCTGTGTGTGTGTGTGTGTGTGTGTGTCTCTCTGTGTCTCTCTGTGTCGTTTGTGTGTCTGTGTGTCTGTGTCTGTCTGTGTCTCTCTCTGTCGTTTGTGTGTCTGTGCGCGTGTGTGTGACATGACGTGCAGTCACCTTGGTCGTCTTGTTTGTGCTTCCTCACATTGTGTGCGTGTATGTGTGAGAAGAAATGGATTTGAGCTCAGCTATGTTTGATGTAGATGGACCTACAACAGGGAGAAGTGAGGAGCACAACAGAAGAGATCAAGTGCACGCACGCACACACTCATCAACACACACACGTATACACACACACACAACACATCCACAAACACACTCATGCACACACACACATGCACATGCACAAACACACTCATGCACACACACACATCATCCACACTCATCCACACAACACATCAACACACACATCACAAACAAAAAGTCTTCTGCTGCTCGCTCGCTTGCGCAAATCCGAACCGCGCCGAAATATCGCTGTATTTTCTGTTGAATTTCTTGGCGCGAACGAGGATGGACGTGTGCAACGCGCAGCACGACGAAGGCAAGAAGCAAGAAGAAAGAGGCAGAGAGAGGGGATGGGGGAGCGGAGGTGATGACGGTGCACGGCAGCGTGGCTCGCGTCGGCTCGTGGTTGGAGCAGCAGCCGGTGTTTGGGGAGCGGAGAGAGATGCGTGTGGGCCAGCGTTGGGGCAAGGGGTACGTGAGCCGGTGGAGTGTATAAGGGGGGAGGGAAGGGAAGTCAGGCCGAGAGAGGAGGGAAGGAAGAAAGCAGGAGGGGGAAGTCTGTGGTGTTTGTTGTTGTGGTCGTTGTGTGTGTGTGTGTGTCGCAAACCGTGACAGCAATGTCATCCATATGCGATAACGGGCACGTTTTTTGCCCCGATGTGGGCGCGCGCATGTGTTGCGTGCATGTAATTTTCGTATGTGTTTGGCTTCATGTTTACCCTCTTCTGTGCTGTGTGTCGCTGGCTTGTTCTCACATCCATGCCTGCTGTCTTCATGTTTCTGTCCTCCTTGCCGTCCATCTTGGCACGCATGGCCTGTGTTGGATGGTCCTGTCACATGTCCGCCTTCCACGTGGTTCGTGTTGCTGCGTGCCGTGTTTGACACTCGCACTATGCACCTCCACCGCCACCAACAGAGAAAGTCCAGCAGGTGCTGGAGACCATCCGCACGCTGTGGGAGGTCCCGTACATTGCACACTTCTGCCAGCTGCTGCGCCAGGAGCTGGCCACCTCCAACCGCCGCGATGACCCGCGCATGCTGCCGTCGTTCGACGTGGAGCAGCTGGAGCTCGCCCTCGCCCGCTCCTCCGACCCAAAGGCCGACGACCAGGACGAGGACGAGGAAGAGGCTGCGGCTGCCGTGGCGCTCGTCGCCCAGCTGGAGGCAGAGCGCAAGGCGGCCAGCGAGCGGCGCAAGAACAGCCGCCGCGGCAGCCGGCAGCGCCGCAAAGGCAGGGGCGCCGCTGATGATGAAGGCGATGACGAAGATGATGAGGATGAGGAAGAGGACGAGGAGATGGAGGTGGGCCGGTCGAGGCGCAACAGCAAACAGGTGACGCCGAAGAAGGCGAAGACGCCCGCAAAGAGGACGCCGTCGCGGTCGAGTGGTCGGCGACGAAAGGCCAAGCCGCGAAAACCCATGCGGCGAGGCACACGACGCAGCACGCGGCTGGCACGCATGGAGGACGACGACGAGGACGAGGAGGAGGAGGAGGAGGAGGAGGAGGAGGACAAGGGGGAAGACAAGGGGGAGAAGGAAGAGGACAAGGGAGAGAAGGAAGAGGGGCAGCAGGAGGCTAAGGAGGAGGAAAAGAAGGAAGCTGCCGAGGACGGCAACGGTGAAGCGGCAACAAGCGAGGAAGCACCGGCCGAGGAGAAGAGCAAGAACAACGCAACGGAGAAGGAGAACGAAGAGCAGAATGGCGGCGATGACACCGGTCACGGAAAGACGGAGACAGAACAAGACACAGCCGAGAATGAGGCAGAGGAAGAGAACCAACGCAAGGAGGACCAGCAGCCACAGCAAGAAGGCAACGGGGAGCCTGCTGCTGACATGGCGGACACTGCGCAGGATGCAGGGGCTGGCGGCGATGGTGATGGCGCGATGAAGGAGAACAGCACCGACGATGAACCGGCCATCAACGGGGGCGATGCTGCTGCTAACGATGGTGATGGTGATGGTGATGGTGATGACTCGCATGTGCACATGAACGGTGTGCAGGAGCCGTTGGAGGAGATTAAAGTGCGCACACGGCTCGACGGCGGGTACCTGGACCCCCTGCTCGTCCACATCCACATCAAACTCCTCAGAGGCCTTCTCGACGACGACAACATCACGTGCGGAGGGGGGGAGGGCGCTTGCTGCACGCTGTTGGCTATGTGTGTGTGTGTGTGTGTGTGTGTGTGTGTGTGTGTGTGTGTGTGTGTGTGTGTGTGTGTGTGTGTGTGTGTGCGTCACCGTGTGGATGTGTGTGTATTTGTATGTGTTTGTATGTATGTATGTATGTATGTATGTATGTATGTATGTATGTATGTATGTATGTATGTATGTATGTATGTATGTATGTATGTATGTATGTATGTATGTGTGTGTATGTATGTATGTATGTATGTATGTATGTATGTATGTATGTATGTATGTATGTATGTACGTGTGTGTGTATGTGTGCGTGTGCGTATGCGTGTGCGTGTGTGTGCGTGTGTGTGTGTGTGTGTCATCGTGGGCATGTCCTTGTGCACGCGCTCTCGTCTCACTCATGCTGATTGCAATGCGCCCATCATGCGTACCTGCCTGCTGTCAACAGCAAAGACAACTGGGAGGATGCGTTTACGCGCGTCATTACAGAGCGCCTCCCCGATTCCTTCATCAACCCTCTTGTCGAGGCAAACTACAGGTGAGCCAACGCGCGATGTGTATGTGTACGTGTGTGCACATGTGTGTTTGTGTGTGTGTGTGTGCGTGTACGTGTGCGTGTATGCAACGTGCCAGCTGCTCACCACTGCCACCTCGCACGATCACGATACTCCCTCTCCCTCTTTTGCCCCAAACACTCCCAGGGCCGTGGGTGCGCGGCGCAAGACTGTGTTGCTGCACCACTTGTGCGAATGGCGATTGGATGCCTGGGATCTCGTGCCGGGCGGGCCCCTCCATAGCAACCTCAAGGTGGCGTGGGAATAATGCGCATGATGATGTGTTTCACGCCACACTCATGTGTCATGCATTATCATTGGTCGCATTATCGTACTTCTCCCTTGTCTGTGTGTTTGTGGGTTTTTTTTTGTGTGTGTCTGTATGTGTGTGTGTGTCTGTATGTGTGTATGTGTGTGTGTCTGTATGTGTGTCTGTGTGTTTGTATGTATGTGTCTGTCGCTCTCCCTCTCTCTCTCTCTTTCACGCACACACACACAACACACACACACACAACACACTCAACACACACACACACAACACACACACACACAACACACACACACGTAACACACACACACTCTCTCACTCACACAACACACACACACATACACAACACACTCACGCACTCACTCACCCCAATTTGCCTCCACACCCTGTCTCTCGCCACCACTTGCTACAGGTGCTTGAGCCTGCGAGTCTGCGTGTCGAGCCGCTTGGTGTGGACGCCAAAGGCAACACCTACTGGTACTTTGCCGGCATGCGCCTGTACAGGGAGGCGCCCCCACCCCCACCCACCAGTCGTGCTGGCCGAGGCACGTCCCGTGGTCGCCGCAACACAGGTCGCAGACGGTCCTCCGCTGCTGCTGCACGCGCACCGTCGTCGTCATCATCGTCATCGTCACAGCAACAAGTCTCGGAGTCTGGACACCCGCTGCTGGTGCGGCTGCCGCAACGGCTCGACGACAAGGCGCACAGGCTGTAAGTTGCTGGACCTGCATGCGTGTTTGCGTGTGCATGCGTGTGCGTGTGCGTGCGCGTTTGCGTGTGCATGTGTGTGTATGTCTGCGTGTGTGTGTTTGTTTGTGCGTGTACACGTGCGTGTGTACGATCAACAAAGAGTTTGACATGCGCTCGAACACCACACCAACACCACATCTCGTCACCGCAACATGACGTCGCCATGTCACCACCAAACGTCGTGCCCATCATCTGACGTTGCAACATTTGCGTCGTGCCACGGCCCCCCCCCCCTTTTTTCTGCACGTCCGCGGCCCTAGTGAGACATTTGGCACGTGGGACCTTGTGTGCAACACTCCTGAAGACTGGGATCGCCTGACGAAGAAGCTTGCCTGCAAAGGAAGGGTGCGTAGCGTGGCGTGGGATTGTGTGCGGATTTCGCTCTTGCTGCCGGTGTCATTTCTCCCAACGCGTATGCTGTTTGACACCTTCAAGTACCATGTACTTTACCTCCATTACCTTCCATTACCTCCATTACCTTCCATTACCTTCCATTACCTTCCTCAAACTCCTTCACTTTTCTCACCTTCGGCATCCCCTCCACCCCAATCCATCCGTCTGGCGACCAGTCTGCTGCTGCCGAGCTGTACAAGCTCATCCGTGACGACTTTGCCCCCGTCATTCACGAAATGTTCCAGAAGGCCGAGGCCGAGGTGAGTCGCCCGCCACCCCATCAATTACAAAATGGCTTGCCTGCAGGCATCGCCTGCGTTGTCTATGCTGCATTACCGGATGCTTCTCTTGCCTGGGGTTCTGTTCTGTGCAACTCCACGACGTGACCCCCCCCCCAATGGCCACAACCACGCCACCCACGCTCTCACCCTAACGTCCCATGTGCACTGCCCATCCCTGATTGTGCTGTGCAGCGCAAGCGGCGTGAGAAGCGGGAGGCGTTGGCCGCAGCACCACGCCGCCTCTCCCGCCGCCAGCTCGCCCTCAAGGAGCAGCAGGAGCGACAGGCCCGCGAGGTGCGCACACGTGTCAGCAAGGGGAGGGAGGCGTGTTGCTTTGATGGTGCATTGATTGGGTTGTGTGAACTTGTGTAGGTTGCGATGTGGGTTGCATGTGTGTGCATGTTGTGTGTTGTGGTACTGCGTGCTTGTGGTTGTGGGTTGCCACTGGGGGGGGGAGGAGGGCAGAGGTTTGAAACACGCCTCGCTCGAACACAAACCTCACTCAAGTGCATGATCACTGCCACGTGCATGCATGTGTGTGCGTGCAGGCGCGGGAGCGGGAGGAGCAGCGGCGGGCGGAAGAACTTCGACGTGAGGAAGAGGCGAAGCGGAAACGCGAGGAAGAGAAGAGAAGACAGAGGTACGCACGCAATCACAACGATACGCCCCAAGTGTTGGCGATACGTCCAACTATGCTCGAGTGGTGGTTCTTTATGGGCGTTGCGTTTGACCGCCTTGAACACCATCTCACCATGATCACATCATTGCCACCATCACCATCACCATCACCACAACTGTCACCACCACCGCCATCATCAGGCTCGCCTTTGAGCAGCAGCGGCAGCGCATGAAGGAAGAGGCCATTGAGAGGCGAAAGAACAACCCAGACATTGACCTCTCATGGTGCGTGGCTGTGTGTGTGTGTGTGTGTGTGTGTGTGTGTGTGTGTGCGTGTGTGCGTGTGTGTGTGCTTGCTTGCGTGCACGTAGAGACGAGTCTGGTCACCGTTGTGCCATGCTAGTGTTGTCCAAGCTTCCGTGCATGTGTCTGCCTGCAGCCCTGTGCAGCCCCTTCCTACTCTCTGTCCACACGTACTTGTACCGCACGCCCCCACCCCCTTGTCTCCAAAGCCCTAACGTTGCGACCACCACTACCAGGTATGACGATGCGTGGAATGTGTTGGACCAAGTGCGCAACCACGAGGACGCGTGGCCGTTCCAGGAGCCTGTGACAGATGCCGAGGTTGTGCCTTCGTTTGGCTCGCGTGGGCAAGGGTGGTGGTGGTGGTGGTGAGAGGGAGGGGTGTTGAGGCAAGCTGTATGTGTATGTGTATGTGTATGTGTATGTGTATGTGTGCGTGCGTGCGTGTTTGCGTGCGTGCGTGCGTGCGTGTGTGTGTGTGCGTGTGCGTGTGCGTGTGCGTGTGCGTGTGCGTGTGCGTGTGCGTGTGCGTGTGCGTGTGCGTGTGCGTGTGCGTGTGCGTGTGCGTGTGTGTGTGTGCGTGTGTGTGTGTGTATCTCCTTGCATTTCACCGGCTGACCGCACAACACACCTGCAAACACGCACACGCACGCTTGCGCGCGTACGCTTGATGTGAATAGGCGCCGCACTACTCTGAGATCATCAAGCACCCGATTGCGCTGGATCGGGTTGGCCAGAAGCTGGAGGACGAGGTGTACGACCACGTGGACGAGTTTGCGGCGGACGTGCTGCTCATCTTTGACAACTGCCGTACATACAACGCACCGCGCACCATCTTCTTCAAGCTTGCAAACACGCTCCAGGTGAGGCATACAGGTGAAAGCAATGATTCGCACGCGTGAAAGCAGTTGTGCCACGTCCAGTGATGTCAATGCCACCTGCACTGGACCACAAACGCAATTACGTGCCCAGGTCATGCTCAACACACGTCTCCCTTGTCATACACACACACACACACACACGCACACACGCACACATGTGCGCGACAGGAGTATTTCCGGCGGCGCATGGTGCGGACGTTCCGGACGTGGAGCGGCGAGACGGCGGTGGCGATGAACAGCAACCGGCGCAGCGTCAACCCGCTCATGTCCGCGGCAGAGCAGCAGGCAGCCGCAGATGCAGTGCTGAACAGCAACAACAACAACAGCAGCAGCGGCGGCGGCATCAGTCATGGCAAGCCGCGGGTGGTGCGGGCGAGTGATATCAAGAACATTGCGGACCTCGAGGGCCTGATGAGCGAATCTGAGGACGACGATGAGGTTGACGGCGGGAAGGAGGAGGATGACGACGACTATGAGGTGCACAGCAGCGACGAGGAGGAGGCTGCTGCTGATGACGACGAAGATGAGGAGTACATCAACGAGGAAGAGGACGAGGAGGACGAGGACGAGGATGAGGATGAGGATGAGGATTTCGGTGCTCGCAAGCGCAAGCGGCGTGGTGGCGGCTCCAAGAAGAAGGCAGCGAAACGGTCGTCGCAATCATCTTCGTCTGCACCCACCACCGCATCGCAGCAGCAGCAGCAGCAGCAGCAGCAGCAGCAGGCAATGGCATCACCACACCAACAGCAGCAGTCGCCACATGGGTATGCACAACAGCAACCCCGACAGCAACTTCAACAGCAACCTCAACAGCAACCTCAAATAACCCTCTCCCCACACCAGGCCCAGTTATTGCAGGCACTGCAGCAACACTTGCAGCGAGCGCAGCAGCAGCGAGCGCAGCAGCAGCAGTCACAACAGCAGCCAGCGCAGGCAGTGCAGGTTGGAGCAGTTGACGGCAACCCAGCGGCGCGGGCGATTCAAGCGATGGCGCCACAGCTACAGCAGGCCATTGCCACCCAACTCCTGACAACTATGCAGCGCAACCAGCAGCAGCCACAACAGCAGCCACAGCCACAACAGCAGCGGCAGCAGTCGTTGCAGTCGCTGCTCGCCAACATGCCACCGGGCATGTTGCAGCATGCACTGGTGCGATTGCAACAGCAACACCAACAGCAACACCAACAGCAGCAACCGCCAAGGCAAGCGCACCCACAGCCACAGATGCACTCGCCACAGCAGATGCAGCAACAACACCACCAACACCACCACCAGCAGCAGCAGCAGCAGCAGCAGCACGTACCATCCCCACCCCAACAGCACCCTCAACACCACCACCAGCAGCAGCAGCAGCAGCAGCCCACTTTTGGTGCCATGCCGCTGTCATTGACACCGCAGCAGCTGGCAGCGCTGCAGCGTCTGGCATCGCAATCGCAGCAATCACAACTGCACTCACAGCAGCCACAGCACGCCCAGCAGCCATCATCACAGCCCGTGTATTCCCGGTCCTCGGCCCCGTCTGCTGTGCCTGTAGCACCGCACCCGGTGACGACCACCAGTGCAGCCGCCGCCGTCATGGCGATGATGGCGCAGCAACGCCAACAGCACCAGCAGCCAGCGGGAGTGCAGCACATACGAGGGCCCGTCGCGACCAGCGCCACAATCGCAGGGGCGACAACCCAATACCAGCAGCAGCAGCAGCAGCACCAGCAACAGCCCACGTCACCCATGTCCGGGCTGTCGTTGCAGCAGCTGCAGGCACTGCAGGCGCTCGCACAACAAAAGCAACAACATCATCAACACCATCATCAGGCAGCGGCTGGCGGTGGTGGCCCACATGTCACCCGCCCACACCAACCACAACCACAACCCCAGCCACAGCCACAGCAGCAGCCTGGTACGTCGCAAGGGAGCGGCAGTGCTGCGTGGCTGCAGCAGGCGGCCATACAGCGGCTGTTGCAGATGCAACAACAACAGCAGCAGCAGCGGAAGTGAGGGCTGCTCGTCAGTGCGGCGCTCGGGCACTTCATCAGGCTTGCAGCGGTGTATTCGTAATTGGGTGTCAGAACTGTAGTAGTTGCATGTGTGTGTGTGTGTGTGTGTGTGTGTCTTCGATTCGATTGCAACGTCAAACTCCATTGTCTATGTTTGCTTCATTCATGCGTGTATTTGTCCTTTGTTTCACATGAATAAAACGTTCAGGATATAACGGCTCGAGTAACGCGGGCGCGAGAGGCTGTGTGTGTGTGTGTGTGTGTGTGTGTGTGTGTGTGTGTGTGTGTGTCCATGGCTGTGTGTGTGTGTGTGTGTGTGTGTCCATGTCTGTGTGTGTGTGTGTTTGTGTCCCTGTGAACGTGCGACTGTGACTGTGGATGTGTGAATGCTATCGTTGGAGCCTGGCGACAACGACATGGCAGCCGACGATGGTGTCGTGCGCGTACGGGTAGAGGCCGGCGAGCGGGGCGACAATGAGAAGCAGTGGCATTGCAATCGCACACAGCAACTTGGTCAATGTGTGCAGGAGCGCAAATGCCTGCGAGTGGCGATGGTGGGTGGCGGCTGTAGGTGAGTTGGCAGGGGAGAAGGATACATGCAATGAAGGAAGGAGAGAGAAGGGAAGGTCTGCAAGAAGACATTGAGTGGTGAGCCTGCACTGAAAAGGAGGCGGCGATCGGTGACAGGAGCACAATACCAGCCATGAGCGTACGAGTGGGATGGCGGGGAGGATGACTGCTCCCGTGAAGCGGACGACAACGAGATTGGTCACGAACATGCCCGCGGTGCGCCCGAGCCACCAGATGTACAGCGCTGCCATGTGTGTGTGTGTGTGTGTGTGTGTGTGTGTGTGTGTGTGTGTGTGTGTGTGTGTGTGTGTGCGGCGGAGAAGGAGATTGATTGTGCCGTTAAGTGCACTTCAGATGCAATCAAAAAAACACGCACACACACTCAAGCGCGCACACACACTCACACACTCAAGCGCGCACACACACACTCACACGCTCAAGCGCGCGCACACACACACACACCCTCAAGCGCGCACACACACACACACCCTCGAGCGCGCGCACACACACTGCGGTTTGTCTTACTGTGGTATGCCAAGTAGCAGGAGAGGAAGGCAATTGTATGCACATTCACATCCATGTCCAATATGTTCGCTTGAGTGTCTACAAGAGCAAACTTCCACGCTTGCGCCTAAAACAGGCATGTGTGCAGGGAGGTGAATGGAGAGCAATGCGTTGTGGTGTGCCCATTGCTTCACGCGCTCACGTGCAATCAATGGAGTGTGTTCTACTGCATCACACACACATACATACACACGCGCCTGCATACCAAGTATTCGAGGGGCTGCACAAACGCAAGATCTGCAATGGCTGGTGATGCGGTGACCAGAACAAAACACAAAGTGAGCCGTAGATGGTGAATGCAACAGATTCAAGATGTATGCAATGTATCCAAACACACACACACACTGGGACTCACTTGGGTTGAAGCGAACGGACGTGTCAAAGGCGTCAAGATGTAGCACCGAGGCAACGCTCTAATGATGGTGGGTGGTGGTGATGGTGGGAAATGAGAGTAAACGGATGTGGCACGACACAACATGTGGCAGGTAAGCGGATGACAGCGAAGATGACCACGATGGAAGCCACACATGCAATGGAAACAAGACATGCACTTACGATGGTCAGGAAGGCGACGAAGACGAGGTCCACGGCCTCAGCTAAGACCCGTCTCCATATTGACGCTGGCACGTGCACAAAATGTCGACATAGAGAGCACGCGTGCAGGTGTGTGTGTGTGTGTGTGTGCGTGTGCGTGTGAGAGAACGGGATAACGAGAGAATGAGAGAATGGGAGAACCAGGGGATGAGGGAACGAGGGGATAGGGGAACGAGGGAATGAAAGAACAAGATAGAAAGAGACAGAGAGAGACAGACAGACAGACAGATAGAGAGTGAGTGTGTGTGCATGCGAGCGACAAGGGTGATGCTCGGGAAGGTCAGGCTGGCATAAGCAGCAGTTAGACGTCACACCTTCATCGTGACATCGTCGTACCTCGATTGCGGATGATTGTTGCGAAGAGGACCCGATACGTGAGATCAGCGACAGCGTTACGGATTGCTCGCTGGTGCCGCGCAATCGCGTTGTCAAGCTGCTGTCGTTCTTGCTGCTGTGGTTGTTCTTGCTGCCGTTGCTGGTGAAGTTGTTGTTCTAGCCGTTCAATTTGTTGTTCGAGTTGCTGTTCTTGTTGTTCTTGTTGTGCGTGCAGTTGCTGCCAATGCCGCTGCCAGTGTTGTTGCTGTTGTTGTTGTTGTTGTTGTTGTTGTTGTTGTTGCTGTTGTTGCTGTGTGGGTGGGTGCGGGAGGGAGTCCATCCACTTCTTCATGTCCTTGCGGTACTGCTTCAGGTCTCTTGCCCTCACATACCCATATCGCGGCCTCCCCATTCCCGCACACACCTGCATGTCATCATCGAGCGCTGATGGCATCGTTGCGGTTGTGTCGATGTCCGTCACGACATGATAAATTGCAGCGCGCACCGGCTGAGCAACAACCACCCTGCTCACCCTCTCTCACACACTCGCTTGCTTGCTTGCTGCTTGTTTGTTTGTCGACGACAAACAACATGGGCAGAACCATTCCCGACAGAGACACAAGCAGCGACAGCAGCGACAACGGCGACAACAGCGCGTATGCACAGTGGCTGGAGACGCTCACGCGGACAGTGCTTGACGGTGCAGAGTACGTGGTGACAGCAGCACAAGAGGATCCACGAGTGCTGGTGGCGACAGGCATCGCTGTTGCCATTGCTGTGGTCTTCTGGATCATGACTCACAAACGTCGACACAGCCGCGAACCAGCACAGCCCACAAGCCGCGGTGAGCGCCAAAGGCATGTGTGTGTGTGTGTGTGTGTGTGTGTGTGTGTGCAAGTGTGTGTGTGTGTGTGTGCAAATGTGCGTGTGTGTGTGTGTTGGCGTGAGTGCAACCCTGTATGCATATCCGACATGGGTCACGCCGTGGGCTGCTCTGAGGAGCTTTGTTCGTGACTGCAAGCAAATGCGCATTGTTCATGGTCGCGTGAAACACTGGCTGTCGCTGCTTTGGGTCTTTGATATTTTGCTGCATTTTCCCCCAGATATACGGCAGCAGAGGCTGTCTGCACTTGGCGTTCCAGACGACAAAACAACCTCGACTCCGGCAATGCAAGGGTCACCCGTGCAGGAACAGCAGGGGCAGCCGTCCCGTCCAGTGAAAGATGACGCTGGCAGTAGCAGCGCACAGCAACCACGAGCTGTACCAGAGGCAAGCAGCCCACCGAGAAAGCGCCCATCTCCCGCCGAGCTTCGACGTAAGCACTTGGTGTGATGGGTGTGATGTGATGTATGTGTGTGTGTGTGTGTGTGTGCGCGCGCGCGCGACACTCCCGTTTGTACGTTGACGCACGCATGTCATGTTTGTGCGTGTGTTTTGTGACATCAGGGCGGAAGTTTGCGGTGGCAGCCTCCCCAACGTCGGGAAGCATGCAGCAAGAGCCCCTGAAAACGACGACACCGACAGCACAACGTGCACGCCCAGCTGTCACGCCCGAGGCAGCCGCCAAGGCGCAGGCTGAGGTCAAGGCAGCCCTTGCAGGTGTGTCAGGGTGTATGACTGAGTGCAGCAACGTTGCGAGTGAGAAGGGAAGACTTTGAATCAACGCCAGCACTGCTGCGTCGAACTCGATACTCATTTCTTTCATCAACCTTGTATCTGAATGTGTGGACCCCAGAAAAGAGACGCCTGCGATATCTGTCCACCATCGTCGGCGTTCCAATCGGTACCGCACTGATGTTTGTGAATGCGTTTGTGAATGCGTTTGTGTGCGTGCGTGCGTGTGTGTGTGTGTGTGTGTGTGTGTGTGTGTGTGTGTGTGTGTGTGTGTGTGTGTGTGTGTGTGTGTGTGTGTGCGTATGTGTGTGTGTTGTGTGTGTGGCTCATCGTGTGGGACTCCATTGCCACTCATGTTCATCCCTTCTCCATCGCGCTTCCTCCACACCCACACCACCTTCCATCTCCTCTCCTCCCATCCATCTCCTTCAACAACTAGAGTCGACCTCTGTGGACGTGGTGTCTGCGTACCGCCGCGCAGCAACAGACGCACGCCAGCCGCTCGCCTTTGCCCTTCGCGTGTGCAATCGCATCGCCCGCGAGCAGCGACCAGAGGACGTCGACAAAGACGCGATCACGCGCCTCAAGGTGGTCGCTGCATGCATCTTGGGTGGTGGATTGTGCGTGTTTGAATGTGGTGGCGGTGGGGTGGGGGACGTTGGTTCACTGAGCATCGTCAATACGACAGCAACCGTGATGTGTCGCTGTCATGTCTCACCCTCACCGCCACTGCATCACTATCACCACCACCACGACCGCCATGATCACCACCACTGCGAGCAGGAGGCCGCTGGAGACGATGTGCGGCTGGAGCTGGTCCAGAGCACCGCTGTAGGTGCAGCAGACCTACCCGCCTGGGCAATGGGCGGTGGCGGCGGCAGCAACAGCGGCGGTGGCGGTGGGACTGTGTGGGATATTGTGCTGGATGTGTGCACGGGCCAGAATGGATCACCAGCCGTCGTCGCAGATCTCATTGCCCCGCTTGATGGTGCGGCGCTGTGCTGCGCTGTGTGTGTCTGTGTGTCTGTGTCTGTGTCTGTGTGTGTGTGTCTGTGTGTGTCTGTGTGTGTGTGTCTGTGTGTGTCTGTGTGTGTCTGTGTGCGTGTGATGACTCCTTCTCCTGCTGCAGTGAGTGCTGGTCACCGCCTTGTCCACCACTTTGTAACATCCCTGCCCTCACTCCCCCCTTCGTCATCTCCATCGCTATCCACGCAACCAGAGACGACACGGCAGGAGTGTGCAGTGTCGCTGCTCCGCACGGCCCTGCAGCCGCTGCGTGGCCTCAACACCGCCCGCACATGGGACGCCAACATGCTTGACCTCGCTCGCTTCTCCCTCGCCCGCATCTCCTCCGTCTTTGCCCACACCCTCCTCGCCGACCTCGCTGCTTGCCTCGCCCCGTCATCATCGTCGTCGTCGTCATCATCATCATCATCAGCAGGTGCATCTGAGGTGGTGCAGCTGCTGTGCTCGCCCCTGTTCGTGTCCCCGCTCCACGCTTCTGCAGAGAAGATGACGACAACGGCGGCGACGGCGGCGCTGGCGAAGGTGCGGCGCGGACCGCAGCCCGAGGAAGTGCTGCAGCCGCTGATGGCACTGCAGGCTGCGGTGGTGAACTTCCTGCACACAACCGCTGCTGGGATGGCACGATGCAAGGGCGGCCAGACGCGTTTCCCGTACAGGGATGACGGTGGGTCATGCATTGATAGCGACGGCGCAATGACGGAATGATGGGATGGTGCACGTGTTGCCTTGTGTTGTGTTGTGTTGCCTTGTGTTGTGTTGTGTTGTGTTGTGTTGTGTCATGTTGTGTTGTGTCGTGTTGTGTTGTGTCATGTTGTGTTGTGTCGTGTTGTGTTGTGTTGTGTTGTGTTGTGTTGTGTTGTGTCGTGTTGTGTTGTGTCGTGTTGTGTTGTGTCGTGTTGTGTTGTGTTGTGTCGTGTATTGGTCAGTGTGGTCTCACGATACAGACGCACTCACCCACCCGAACTGCACTCATACGCACGAATCGCATCCCACATTGTCGTTGTGCAGTGATCATGCTGCTGACGCGAATGCATGCTGAGCATGATTACCGCCTTCGCTACACGGACCACACGCTGCTCTCTGACGCGACGTTCCAGCGACGGCTGTCGTCCAGCCACGGCCCGGCCCTCAACGCAGCCCACGTCGCCCTGCGACTGGCGAAACCGATTCTGTGCTCGCCAGACCGCGCCTCGCTCGTCAACCTCGCATATGCGGACGCGTACATGCGGGAGCACGTGGATGCACAGCTCCTGCCGCCGTTTGTTCAGGCGAAGCGGGCACGCAGCGGGAACAAGGGGGAGCAGGATGGTGGCGACAACGATGGTGGTGATGGGGATGATGATGCTGTTGATAATCACGACGACGACGACGACGACGATGCCAAGACACAGACGCACGCAACAAAGCTTGTTGCTGTGTGGTTGTCATCGTTGTACATTGCCCTTCCCGCCGCCTTCCACGCATTCAAGCACACGTCCACCGTCTTTGAAATGCGCATGCGGGTAAGCAGGTGTCATGGTTGTGTGAGGAGTGTGTGTGCATGCACGTTTATGCGCGGTTCTTTCGTTTCTATTACACACACAGGCGCGCGCACGCATATGTCGACACATATGGCCACGGCTGGTGTACGACTCACCCCCTGTCACCCCCTCCTCCCTCCCTCTATTTTGCGCTTTGTTCCCTTGATCAGGAAGCGAAGACGACTCAGACGGAGCGGGATGTGTTGCGGGCGCGGCTGACGCGTCACCACATTGCGTGGCGGCAACAGCTGCTGGCTGGCGGGTTCACCTCGGAGCTTGTACAGTGCTGTCTTCTCGCCCTCATCCGCTTCTGCGACGACACCGCCCTCCACCGCGGCGGCGCAGGTGCAGTCATGCAGACGTGTGGAGTGGTGACGAAGGAAGGAAGGGAGGGGGGTTAGGAAGGGAGAAAATTGTGGTTGTGCCGACTCAGGATAAATGTGTGTGTGTGTGTGTGTATGCATGTGTGTGCATGTGTGTGTGTGTGTGTGTGAGTGTGCGTGTGTGTGTGTGTGTGCGCGCGCACGCGTGTTGGTATCTCTGTTTGTTACTGTTGATGTTTGTTTTCGTTTTTCGACGAGATGAGCCAATCTGTGTATTTTTAATTTTTTTTGAACAGCTCACACCACCCCTGTGTAATTTTTGTTTCGTCCGTGGAGTCATCAGGTGTGGAGGTGCTGAGCCGCGTGTCAGCACAGGCGGTGGAATTTGCCATCGCCCACTCCCCCGACGCCGTGCTTGCAGGCATGAAGCAGCTCACCCCTGAAGACATGGAGAAGTTCACGGCTTGGGCCGTGGCATTGCTGCAGCAGAGCGCCGACCTGCCCATCATGGCAGGGAACCTTGCATCCATCTTGCACGCCCTCGTCATTGATGCGCGCGTGCCGTATGCGCCGACAACGAAGGCGCACATGTACATCTCCGAGGCCACGGGCGCCCCGCTCATCAATCACCCGACCATGGAGGTGGGGGAGGGGGATAGGAGCAGGGCATGGCAAAGTGTGGCGGAGTGTGTGTATGTGTGTGTCTGTGTGTTGATGTGAGAATGTGTGTGTGTGTCTTGGGGAGAGGAGTGTTGTGCGACATTGAGCGACACTGTGTGTGTGTGTGTGTGTGTTTTCCCTCGCCTCATCGCCTGCGTGCGCGCCGTTTCATTGCAACGTCCCCGACTTGCAGGCGGGTCTGCTGCCTGCGCTGATGGCGACGTTCCGCGGTTTGGACGTCATTGTCGGGCTCGATGTCGATCGAGAGGTGAGCGGAACCGGTGCGGCACAGGAAATGAGACAACCGTGGGCGAGAAAAGGGTGTATGTGTGTTTGATTTGTTTGCTGGTTTCATGCACGCACACTGACACACACACACACACTGACACACACACACACACACACTCACTCACTCACACACACACACACATGCACATGCACATGCACATGCACATGCACGCGTTTCTCGTTGGCCGCAGTCCTTTGATAAGTACGCAGTCAAGGCCAAGCTTGTCAAGCTGATGAACGTGCTGCTAAATGTCCCCGCCCACCGCCAATCCCTGGCCAGCGCCTCGTCGCAGCTGCTGGATGAATTCTCCACCTCGCTTCTTCAGTCCTACCTCTTCGCTCTCGACTCAAACATCACTCTGCTACAGCAGGTGGGAATGCTGCGTCGCAACCTGGACACGTGTGTGCCCACTTGTTTGGTTGTGACTCACGATATGTTTCCCAACCATCAACAACAACAACAACAACAACAACAACATCATCATCATCATCATCATCATCATCATCATCATCATCATCATCATCATCATCATCATCATCATCATCATCATCATCATCATCATCATCATCATCATCATCATCATCATCATCATCATCATCATCATCATCATCAACCGCTACACCTCACATTATTATCATCACCACCGCCATCCCAAAGGTCCACTTTGCGGAGGAGCGTGTGTCCAATCCCTCCACAGCGGCCGTTGATCGCGTGCGCGCGCGCTATCTGATTGAGGACAACGCGGCCCGTATTTCCGGCGCCATGACCCCGCTCCTCCTGTACATGGACCTCTTCTCCCTCCTCCTCCACGACGACCATGTTGTTGCTGCGGCGACGTGTCGCCAGCCGCTCGCCTTCCTTGCCTCCGCCATCACCCTCGTCACCACCCGCTTCTCCTCCCCGCGCCGCGCAGAGCTCTCTGTCCACCACACCTCTGCGCGCGCATTTGACGTTGGTGCCGTTGCCATCTCCGTGCTGAATGCGGCCGTGACACTGCCGGCGGCGGCACAGCACCGCCTCGCCCGCGCCCTCGCCGACGACGACGAGTTTACGCTCGCGAACTTCCATAGCCTCCTCGACCTCGTCCGCTCAAGGTGTTTGGTGGCGTGCGTGTGTATGTGTGTGTGCGTGTGCGTGTGTGCGTGTGCATGCGTGCGTGCGTGTGTGTGCGTGTCTGTGTGTGTGTGTGTGTGTGTGCGTGTGCGTGTGCGTGTGTGCCTGCGTGTTGGTGTCTGTGTGTCGATGAGTGCACATATGTGTGCATGTGTTCATTTTCGGCCAATCAATGTGCTCATGTTTACCGTCAATTCATCCAATCTTGCAGGGAAACGCAGACAATTGACATGCCGGCGCTGGAGGCGTTTGCCCTCAAGATCAACGCAGCAGGCCAACAAGTGAGAGAGTGTGTGTCTGTCTGTCTTTGTGTGTGCGGTGCAACGATTGCACGTTGCAACGATTGTGTACGAGTGATTTTGTTGCTAAGTACCTCCTGCTGTTCACGCATCGTTATCGCAACCCGTTGCCCCCCCCCCACCCTCAAACACCCACTTATCAACACCGAAACCACCAACTCCACGGCCACGCCAGCCGCAGTCGTCAGACCCCACCGCCGCTGTTGTGTCCGCACCGCCGCCAACGGATGCGGAAGTGGCGGCCGAGGAGAGCGGCTACGAAGCCGCGCTCAAGCCACACGTGTTCGCCATGACCAACCTCGCTCTCGAGGTGCGTTGCCGCGCCCCGAATGCTGGGATGCGCTGTTGCCACCATCACCACCATCCATGTCACATGAACCCGGACCACGTGCTTGTCCACCTCTTTCATACCATCTTCTCTGCCTTCTGGTGATCATGACCGTGTCCACCTGCCCTCGCCAACAGGACGGGTCGACGGAGCACGTGTTTGCGTCGCGCGTGTCCTCGTCGCCGTCGGAGAAGACGGCGCGCTCGCTCATGCGCGAACTCAAACATCTGACGCGCAACATCCCCATCCACGTCGACTCGGCCATCTTCGCATGCGCCGTACGTGGTCGCACCAGTCACCTGGGGGCTGTTTTGCCCTTGTACTGTACCTGCGTCGTGCCGCGCTATGCTGCAAATTCCCTCACGGTATTTCCAACGACTTCACCGTTGCTACTGTCTTCCACCTGACTCACCCCTACCACGACCATCGTCTTCATCACATCATCACCATCGTCCAGGACGAGGCACGGCTGCCACTCGTGCGTGCGCTCATCAGCGGACCGCCCAACACCCCATATGCCTACGGCCTGTTCCTCTTTGACATTCTCATCCCGGAGCAGTACCCATCGCAGCCGCCGCAGGTGCGGTTTCTCACCAACGGCCGCGGTCGAATTCGCATGAATCCAAATCTGTACAACAACGGCACCGTGTGCCTCAGCCTCCTCAACACCTGGCACGCTGCAGACACCCGCGAAAAGTGGTCCAAGTCTTCAAACCTCTACCAGGTGTGTGTGTGTGTGCGCGCGCGCGCGCGTGTGTGTGTGTGTGTGTGTGTGTGTGTGTGTGTGTGTGTGTGTGTGTGTGTGTGTGTGTGTGTGTGTGTGTGTGTGTGTGTGTGTGGGTATGCGTGCGTGTGTGTATGTGTGGGTATGCGTGCGTGTGTGTGTGCATGTGTGTGTGTGCGTGCATGTGTGTATGCGTGCACTTGTGTGTATGCGTGCACTTGTGCGTGTATGTGCGTGTGTATGCAAAGGTACTCTGCGTCCGTACACATGCACGCACAATGCGTACTTGCGATGGTTCAATGTTGCCCCAGTTAACCTAGTCGCTTTCACCACCCCTGACGCCACTCCCTCATCCCCTCTTCCTTGATTTTTGCCACAGGTGCTGCTTGCGTTGCAGACGCACATGTTTGTGTCGAAGCAGATGTACAACGAGCCCGCAACGGTTTCGCAGAACACACGCGAGGATGAGGAGCGGGCGGAGCTGGACGACGATCGCGTGCTTGAGGGCACCCTGCGCTACGGCATCCTGGACATGCTGCACCACCCGCCGCGCGGATTCGAGGAGGTGGTGGCGCTCCACTTCACCAACTGCCGGCACCACCTGCGGCGTCAGATCAGCGCGTGGCGGCGGCAGCGGCAGCGGCTGCACGTCATTCCACAGCTGCTGGACGAGGTGGAGGCGAAGCTGCTGGCACTCGGAGATGAGAAGCAGCCATAGACTCTTGTGTTGTGTGCGTGTGCGTGTGCGTGTGCGTGTGTGCGTGTGTGTGCGATGTGTTGTGTTGTGTTGCTGACACTTCCTTTTCCTTGCCATAGCGGCAGGGGTTGAGATGCTTGCACACACTTCTCTTGTTTCGTTACGTGGTAAAAGTGAATGAATGGACGAATGAATGGATGGATGAATGAACAACCACCACGCATGAGTGACAAGTAACAAAGAAAGCGCAGATAGGTGAAAACAACAGTTCTCGTTGCCTAATCTAATCACACACGGGATACGAGCACTACTTATCAATAACATCAAAGCTGATGTATGCAAAGCCAAGCTTGAGCAGGAGGTCAAGCAACTGGCAGAGCACGTACAGCAGGATGGGCTTGCCGCCCTGCATCTTGCTTGCGAGCTTGCGCAGGTCGCTGCTCAGACCAATGCCGACAAAGCCCAGGCAGAAGAACCACTTTGACACGGCCTGCACGCCAACCTTGAGCGACGCCTGCTCCTCGTCGCTAACAGACGCGTTGATCACCGTAATGATCGTGGAGCAAAACAGAAACCCAAGCACAAACTTGGGGAACTTCTCCCACAGCTGCAGCGCAATGCTCTGCTTGCCGCACTTGCTGTTGGTTCTGCCGCTGCTGTTGCTGTTGCTGCTGCTGTTGTTGTTGTTGTTGCCAAATGCGCGTGGTTGTGCACGTGCATCCTCGCCATCCATCAACTTAATTGAGCCGACGCCATCTGCACCATCGTCACGATAGCCATCACCATCGCCATCACCGACACTGTTGGCGTTGTCCTTGTCGCTTGCGGTGGCCGTGGTGCCGTTCCCGTTCTCCACGATCGCCATCTGCAGTTCATCGCCACCGCTGCCATTGTGCTGCTGCTGCTGCTGCTGCTGCTCCGTCTTTGCCATAGCGGCGTTGCTCCTGATCCAGTACAGCGATACGGCCACGGCCACGGGCCCAATCAGGATGTTCTGCACAATCTTCACCGTGGAGGCCACGTCGACCGCGCACGTGCCGTCACCACCGTCACCGCTGCCGTCCTCACACGAGACGTCGGCGAGCTGGTCGTACACGCTGGCCGCGGCAACAACGGCGCCCGTGGCGTCGACCGAGGAACCGAGCCACGCGGCGGCAACCTTGAGCGGCATGCCGGCGTAGTAGGCGAGGTACGGCAGGCCAATCATCTGCGGGATGGTGAAGAGGTTGATGATGGCGATGCACAGGGCGAGCACCTCCGTCTCGCCGCCAACGCAGCCGTGGATGGCGGTGGCCGCGGAGGAACCGCAGATGCATGTGCCGCACACGAGGATGAAGGCAAGCGAGCGCTCGCTGCCCATTTTGAGGACGAGGAACGCAAAGAGGAGGGAGGCGACGATGACCATGGGCGTGGGCACCCAGCTGCTGAGGAGGCCCGGCCCGCCGAGCGCGGCCACGGAGCGCAGGTCCAGGCCCAGCAAGACGAGGCCCACCTTGATGAAGAACTCGCCCTCCTTGCCCGGCTCGAGCCACTTGGGGATGAGGCGGAAGTTGGAGATGAGCATGCCGAAGACGAGCGCCCACACCTCAAAGGTGATGCCGTAGCGGTCGATGGACGCTTGCTCGCCGAGCCAGCGCGCGACGAGGCCAATCAGCGACACGCAGCCGATGGCAGCAACGTTGCGACCGACGCACGCGCGCAGGGAGAACGCCTCCGCGGCATCGCGCCCGAGCTTGTGGCGCGAGAGCCATGAAATGGTGGAGAGCGCAAACGTAATCGCCGCAATGGACCACACCAGCACGAGGGTGAAGCCCACAATTTGGGGGGTTGACGTCCACGCGTCAAGCGGGCTGGACGTCCAGTTCTTGGGTGTGAGGGCGTCCACGTGGTAGTTGAGCGTCACCGCGATGACGGGCACGAACATGATGAAGCTGATCCAAACAGACCACCAGTCCTTGCTCAGAAACAGCTTGTGCACCAACCATGTTGGGCAGCACCAGCACCAGCACGAAGTGCCGGGAGCAGTGCCGGTGTGCGCGGTTGATGATGATGACAGGGCAAACGCTGAGGATGATGCTGAGGATGACAAGGATGGCGACGCTGGAGCAGAGGCGTTGGATGCCACCAAGGAGGCGTTGTTCTCGCCTTGTCCAGCAGACGGCGGTGCTGTTGTCGACGCCATGCGGCTGTCCCTAGACTCCCTGCTTCTCAGCGGAAGCCGTTCCTCTGACGTGCTGCGGCTGAAACTCCAAACCATGCGTGTGATGTGTGTGTGTGTGTGTGTGTGTGTGTGTGTGTGTGTGTGTGTGTGTGTGTGTGTGTTGGGTGCGGAGGATCCGTGGGCATTTTCAGCGAAATTTCTTCAACCGTGATGATGAGGATGCTTGTCGCAGCGTTCTTGTTGGTGTCGGTGTTGGTGGTGGTGGCAGTGGCGCCAGGGATGGTGCGTGGCGATGAGCGCGTGGCGTACCGCGTGGCCCCCGATCCGCCGGCGCCGGTGATGTCGTCGCCCTGGGTTGAGGGTGAGCACGTGTACTTCGCCACAAACGAGCCCGCAAACAAGATCTTCAAGCTGGAGGCGGCGACGGGGAACGTGGTGTGGTCGCGCACGATGGGGACTGGGCGCAATGGCATGCGCGACTCGATTGTTGTTGTTGACGGGCTCCTGCACGTTGGCACGGACAACAACACGTTTGCGGCGCTGGACGCGGCCACGGGAAACACGGTGTGGGCATTCACGCCCCCGCCACAGAAGTGCTGGGATGCCAAGTGGTACCGCCAGTGCGAGGCGTACTCGTCGCCGCTCATCCACGCAGGGCGCCGCTTCCAGGGCAGCGAGGACGCCACGACGAGGTGTTTCAACGCCACCACTGGCGACCTGCTGTGGACCCAGCACGCTGGCGACCAGGTGAACAACTCGCCTGTCGTGGATCCGAGCGGCACCGCCATCTGGATTGCAGCCAACGACGGTTTCATGTACAAGCTGGACGTGAGCACGGGCAAGGTCCTGAGCAAGTTCCAGCACTGTGGCTCTTCGCACACCAAGCCAGCAATGGACAATGAGAGCGGCATCCTCTTCTTCAGCTGCTTCCGTCCTGATCCAGACAACCCTTCTCTTCGTCATGGCGGTATTGTCTACGCCCTCAACACCACCTCCAACAAGGTTCGGGGAGGTGTGTGTGTGTGCGTGTGCGTGTGTTGTTGTTGTGTGTGTGTGTTTGATTGTTTGTGTGTGTGTGTGTGTGTGTGTGTTTGATTGTTTGTGTGTGTGTGTGTGTGTGCGCGTGTGTGTGTGTGTGTGTGTGTGTGTGTGTGTGTGAGTGTGTTTGCGTGAGTGTGTTTGCGTCTGCGTTTGCGTGAGTGTGTGTGCGTGAGTGTGAGTGTGTGTGCGTGAGTGTGAGTGTGTTTGTGGAGAGGTCTGTTAGACATCTGTGGACTTACCCCTCCCCCCTCCATGCGACCATTCACGCTTGTTCATTCCGTCTCTGCATTGTTGCTTCACCGTCACCATCACTCATGTGCGTGCAGGCTCTTTGGGAGCACCAGGGCGTGGGTGGCACCGTGCTTCACATCAAGGCCTTGAACATGGTCGTCGTGGGCCGGTTCGACGGCACGGCGTATGCCGCTGATCCCATCACCGGTGCAGTGAAGTGGGAGGTGACCAACCTGCCCAACCCCAAGGAGTTCTTCGGCCCGTTTGTGTTTGACGAGGAGCGCGGACGCATCTATGGCGCAACCCTTCGCGGCATGTTCTATGCACTCCAGCCGGAGACTGGCGAGCTCTTATGGGACTTCCAGGCAGGGGGCATGATCCCTGTGCCGATGGGCCCTCGCCTCTCCTCTGACAAGATGCTCGTCTTCTTTGGCTCCTTTGACAAGCACTTCTACGCCCTCAACCTCTGATTGTGTGTGTGTGTGTGTGCATTTGCTCTGATTTGCTCTCTCTTTGCTGCTTGAACGTGGTCATGTAATAATGTATCACCATGGCATATCTCCTCGTGTGGCTGTGTGTGTATGTGTGTATGTGTGTGTGTGTTTGTTTGTTTTGGTTCGATGCTTGAACGTGGTGTGTCACATCACACTGTCACACATCACATCATGTCACATCACATCACACTGTCATGTCACACATGGTTGCCAGCATTTGCCAAAAATAAACCCAGTCAGGCATTCATTCATTGTTGTTACAAAACACCAACCACCACGAACACAGACAGCGACCCCCCTCCCCAACAAACTTGCACCATACCTGCCATGACCACCACCGTTGTTGTTGTGGGAGGCGGCATCAGCGGCCTGGCCTTTGCCTGCGCGTTTCTTGGGGAGGAGGACGAGCAGACGCAAACCACGCAGCACAGCACGCAGCACAGCACGCAGCACAGCACGCAGCACAGCACGCAGCACAGCACGCAGCACAGCACGCAGCACAGCACGCAGCACAGCACGCAGCACAGCACGCAGCACAGCACGCAGCACAGCACGCAGCACAGCACGCAGCACAGCACGCAGCACAGCACGCAGCACAGCACACAGGAGAGCACACAGGAGAGCACACAGCAGGCACCCAAGGAGACAGCCAACCGCAATGCAGCCCACGCAGCCAAGAAGGTGGTGGTGGTGTTGGAGCGAGCCGCGTCTCCAGAGGACATGCAGACGCAGCTGGGCCACTCGCTCTCGCTGCGCGCCGACGCGGGTGGTGTGGATGCGGTCGCACGCCTTGGCATGGAGGAAGAGCTGCGGTCCTTGGCCACAGTCTCCCAAGGCCCCGTCTTGGCGGAGGTCGTGCAGCGGCATGTGCGCAAAGTGATTGCATCCGACGAGGTGCTCGCCAACGCCCGTCGTCTTGGCATTCGCATCAGCCGATTTGTGCTCTGGCAGGCGCTGTTGAAGCGAGCACAGGCACTGGGCGCAGACGTGCGCTTTGGCGCAGAGGTAACCGGGCTACAGCAGATTGAGGCGCTCAGCCACAAGCGCAACCAAGACAGGCTGAGCAGTGTCACAGCAACAGCACAGGCCGCAACACAGTGCGTTGATGTGACGCTGGCGGACGGCTCGGCGCTGCGGGGCGACGTGCTTGTGGCAGCAGATGGCGTTGGATCGACAGTCCGTCGTATGCTGGAACCAGAGTGGACGGCAGATGTCCTCGACACCGTCATCGTTGGTGCCACCGTGAACGTCGACGACATGGACGCCGCGCTTCCGCCAATGCTCCACCGCCGACACGGCCTCGTGTGCGGCCGCGAAGGTACAGCGCTGTTTCTTGCTGATGAAGGAGACAACCGCGTCTTGGTCGCCCTCGCGCTCCCCACGCCCCCCTCAGAACAGGGGACCCTGTACGCACACGACGCCCTCCGCCACGACGAGGCGCTCATGGCCCGCGCGCTGGGGGCTGCCGCTGAATATGGCGACAAGCTGGAGGCGTTGATCACACAGGCCGTCACGGCACCTTCGTCGTACGTGCGCATGTGTCGCGATGGTGCCTGCGTTCCACCGCGCGGCCGCGTCGTCTTCATCGGCGACGCCAGCCACCCCGTCAGCCAGTTTGGCGGCGATGGCGCGAGCATGGCGCTGTCTGACGGCGTCGGGCTTGCTAGCATGCTGTCCCGCGCGGTGCAATCTGCAGCCCAAGGAGGGCATGGCGAGGGAGACGCATCTTCCTCCTCCCCGGTCGATGTACAAGGTGTTTTGCAGCAGTTCTTTGCACAGACGGCACCAGCATGGCGCAAGGCACGACAGTCGCCCCACAACGCGGCCAAAATCCTCCTCACCAGCTCGCCGACCGCCTTGTTCCTGCGTGACACGGCGTTTGCGACCACACGGGCAGCCGTCGCACACCCCCGCGTCTCCGCCATCACAGCAGGCGTAGCGCTCGCAGCGCTGGCTGCTGGTGTTGCATATGGCACACGACGTCTCATCCGCGCACTCGCTTGAGCAGGCGTGCACTATGGTTCTGTGTGTGTGTGTGTGTGTGTGTGTGTGTGTGTGTGTGTGTGTGTCTCGTCTTTCGTTTAATCAAGCGCTCTTGTGTCGCTAGGCATCGTGAGGGCCGACTTTAGCTGCGGAGCTTCTTGATCACTCTGACGAGCTTATATACTTGCACGCATGCATGTACACATGCATGCCAACACACCAGAGCAGTCATTGGCTGTGGGTGGTTGCACTGACATGTGTGTGTCACATGAATCAATCACACAACTCAATGTGCGTGTCTGCGTGTCTGCGTGGCTTCAGGCGGACGTTGTGCGGGCTCCCCAACCGATTTCCCTTCCTCATTTCCCAACCAATCCCCTTTGCTCTGTGTCATCATCATCATCATCAGCCTTCCCCATGCGATGTGGAGCTGTGGAGGCGTGATCGAGACAGCGGCCAACACAGGTATTGCAGCAGTGGTGGATATGGTGGTGGTGTTGTGTGCGTGCTTGCTTGCTTGCTTGTTGGGTGCTTGCTTCGTTGTTCTTGTGTGTAGGTGATGCACCCTGCCCACATCATGCTGCATATTCTCATGCGTGGTCCCTTGTGTCCCTCCTTTCCTGTTCTCACCACCACCGGCTGGTGTTGTTCGTCTTTGGTTGGTTTCTTCTTGCCTCACAGGCACGCAGGGCAGGCTAGCTCGCTGCTGATTGCTGCTGCTGTGATGATGGCCGTGCGTGTGCCTGTGCGCTGTGCACCGTGTTTGGGGCTGCGCCGATGAAGACAAGGAAGGACACGGCCCGTGCCCACCACTCTTCCCCTTCATCTCCTCTTTCTGCTCCATCAGCGATGACGATGGTGGCCGTGGCATGTGATTGCGGTTCCTTTTTCTAACTTTCGCTGTGACACATCGGCTGGCTGGCTGGCTGCATCAAGCACAGGTGAGCATGATCGTTGGCGGTTGGTTGGTTGGTTGGTGGGCTGGGTTATGTGGAGTGGTGGGAAGCAGGGGGAGGGGGAGGTGACACGGTGATGGTGATGGTGGTGGTGGTGGTGGTGCGACGTGGGAGTGCAGAGCGAAAGGAGGCAGAGGGAAGGGAAGGGATGAAGGGCGGGTGATGTTGGTTGGGGGATGGGGGTGCGCGTGCACATGCACGTGATATCATGTGGTGGTAATATCGCATGACAATGACACACATATCAGTGGCTCATTCCTTTTCCTTACACCTGTGTGTGATTGTGATGATGACTGCAGCAGGCAACACACTGCGGTGGACGCTGGATTGGATTGGCTGGGGTTGACTGGCCGTCGTGTCGTGTCGCCCATTTCTCTCTCTCTCCGTTGCTCATCTCAACTGGGAACACACACGGCCGTGTGTGCGTGCGTGCGTGTACATGTGTGTGCATCGCCATCAACCACGCCGACAGCGACACGCTGCACGAGGTGAGGGCACGCAATGGTGTGTGTTTTGGTGGAAGGGGGTTGAGGGGAAGTGGGGAGGAAGGCGTTCATCATGGCCATCATCACCACCACGGTTGAGCACCTGGTCATGTGACCGTGCATGGAGATGAGGAGATGTTGTCGTTGTAGTGGTTGTGGTGGTTGTGGTTGCATTGCTGTGCATGCGTGTGCATGGTGCGCTGTCTCACTCTGCGATGCCATGTGTGACTGTGTGTGCGTGACTGCAGATGTGCGTGCGTGTGCGCATATGTCAGGCAGACGCGTTGATCGACGCCGAGGTGTGTGTGTGTGTGATTGTGATTGACCTTTGTGTGCTTGTGCCATCACAACAATGCACAACACCAAGCACATCATCATCATCATTCCACCTCGTGTGTAGTTGTTGTTCACTCATGCATGGCATGCTCACATCCACCGCCCTCCCCTTGCTTCTTCCTCTCCTGCTGCTGCCACCCCTCCCACTGTTTCCCACCACCCCCTTTTCACACCCACAGAGAGAGGAACCCATCCACATCCAACACCCACATCCACGCATGCCACGCCATGGCGAGCTGTGCCACCTCAACCAACCCAAGTCAACCCAGGCCGAGGAAAGGATGGAGGGAAAGCAAGGACAGAAGACGTGGGGCTCCCAATAGATGTGTGTGTGTGTGTGTTGGTGGACAGTGTCCTCCCCCCGCCCCTCCATCGCCTCGCCTCTTTCTTCCATGGCGATCTGGCTGGGTGGCTGTTGCCTCCTCCCCCTTGTTTGTTTTCTCTTCCAGCCCTTTGTGGCTGTTGGTTGTCTGTTGTGACTGTGAGGAGGAGGGAGGAGGAGGAAGCGAAGAAGGGAAGGGGAGGGGAGGAGAGGGGGCGCATGCTGTCCACAGCTGTGTGTGTGCGTGTGCGTGTGTTTGTTTCTTCTTCTTTTCCATCCCCCCTTTCTTCTCCCCTTCCCTTCCCAGCCTGCAAGGCCTGTGAGCCTGTGTTGCATTCACACACACAGTGCTGTTCCCCTTCTTCTTCTTCTCCTCCTCCTTCTGCTTCTTGTCTCATTGAAACCAACCACCCAAGCAAGCAAGCAAGTCCGCCCTTCAACAAGCAAACGCAGAAAGCAAACAGCAGTTGCCGCACAAACGCAGCAGTGGGCGATTATTTGTGGCATCTTCCACAAATCGCCCAAACACGAACCAACAAGATCACACACACAAACAACCAGCAGGCGAAAACACGAATCAAGGTGCGTGTTTGTGTGTGTTTGAGTGGGTGGTGGTGGTTTGCGTTGTTCGTGTGCGTGGCTGGCGCAGGGTTGGTGGAGAGGAGGGAGAGGGTGCGCGTTGTGACGGGCACTCACTGGCGGTTCTGTTGTGGGTGGTTTCGTTTGGTTCCATGGACTGTGTGGGGTGTGGTGGGTGATGGTGTGATGGTGAACAGGTGCAAGCAGAGAACATGCACAGCACCGCCCACACCATGGATGTGTGCAGGGCCAAAGGCATGCAAGGCGTTGCCCACGGTCGGTGAGGGTCACATATGTGCTGCACAGGCCCATGGCACGCTGGCACCGTGAGTTTGGGTGAGTTCTATCAATTGGTTTGACTGCTGTGGGGGTGCGTGTGTTTGTGTGTGTGTGTGAAGGAGAGAGAGGTGGACGTGGCTGTGGTAGGTGTTGTGATCTCACACGCACTCCCTGCTGCTATGGATGCATTTGGCTCACGCACACACAGAGAGGGGTGATGGGCTGCATCGACCCACACACACGTGTGTGAACACGCACACACACACGCTGACAGGCAGTCTGATGCCACCTCACGGTGCGTTGCACTTGCATGTGCGTGTGACTGTGACTGTGTGCATGTCGTTCATGCTGTGTCTGCTTGTGATTCACACTGTGTGTGTGTATGTGTGGTGGCTACTTGCTTGCCTCTGTCTCACACACCTGTGTATGTGTTTGGATGGTGACACACACGCACACAGTGAGTGAGTGGGTGTGCAGACACACATCCCCACTCAGCCAAGGCAGGCAGGCAGGCAAGGCAGGACTCTTCCTTTTCTCCCTCTCTCCTCTCTCTCTCCTCTCCTGCTGCCACCACCGCTGCTGCTGCATGGATGGACCTGTGGCTGGCTGATGTCCTTCCCTCGGCGCGCGTGTGTGTGTGTGTTTGCACCGCTGCTGCTGCTCTTGTTTCCCCTGTTTGTGTCTGTTGTGTCTGTTGTGCGTTGCTGCTTCGCTGTGTCTGTGTCTGTGTCCGTCTGTGTTGTTCACCACAGCCACGTCGTGTGTGCCCATCACCATCGTCTGTGCTCACGCACCTCCCATCTCTCCCTTTCTTCTTCTTCTGCTCCCTTCCCTCTTCCCTCTTTGTCATCCCCTCACACGCACGCGCACACATGGACGCATGGACGCTTGTGCAGGGGAAGTGCAGGCTGTGTGTTGGAACCCATGGCAAGGCACGCACAACCAAGCAAGGACACACGAGCAAGCAAGGACACAGGACAACCAAGCAAGACGTGGGGCTGCCATAGGCCACGCACCTCGTTGGAGAAGGAGGGGAGCGTGAGCGGGTTGTGCTGCATTGTTGTTGTGTGTGTTGTTGTGTCGTGTTGTTGTTGACAGCGTGCACGTCTCTCTCCTTGTATCCCTCTGCCTTCCTCCCTCCCTTTCCCTTTCTCTCTCTCTCTCTCTCTCTCTCTCTGTTCTCTCTTGCCACAGCATGCACACTGCTGCTGTTGCTGCTGTTGTTGTTGGTTGAAGGTATGATGGCGGCTGATAGGGGAGTGAAGCGGTGTGGCGTAGCATGGAGCTGTCGCTTGTTGTGTGTGTGTGTTGCTTGCAGTTGATATGGGGATGCTTTCTCGCCTGTTCTTGCCACGTGTGTCTGTGTGTCTGTGTGTATTTGCTTGCTGTCGTGTTGCTGAAGTGTAGTGGAAACATACAATGCAACACGCATGTGCAGCTGTGTGTATCGTGTGATGCTGGTGGATGGTTGTTGATGGTTGCAGTGAAGTCAACACGGCGTGTGGGTTGTTGTGATATAAATTGGATTGGTGGTGAGCTGGGCGTGTGGCTGCGGAGTGGGTGTTGCACGCAGGTGAGGACAGCAGCAGCAGCAGTGAACGAGGGAGTGGGGGCAAGGATGAAGCGAGTGGTGGTGGCAGCGACTGGTGGTGGTGGATGTGAACAGGGCTGATGGTGAAGAAGGCGGCAGCGTGGGCTTGATGGGTTTATGATGTGTTGTAACACATGCAGCATGAAACATGAACGAGGCAGGAAAGGTAAGGAAAGGGGAAAGGGAAGGGGTGGCGGCACAAAGTAGTGAACATGGACAAGGCCAGGCATGCAAACACATGGAAACAGCAGCAGCAGTGGCAAGAATTGAAACAAGACAGAGGGGGTTGGAACGCAGGTGAAATGGACAAACAAGGCTTGTGGTGACACGTTGGTAAAAGAAGGGGAAGAAGGGAGGCACGAATGCACACAGTGGGTTGTATGTGGTGGTGCTGTGTTGCGTGAAATGAAGTGAAGGACGTGTGATGGTGTTTGCAGAGGTGCTGTGTGGCGGTGAGTAGATGGAAGAGAGGGAGAGACAGGGATGAATGAAGCATGCGGCAACAAGTGCAAAGCAATAATGCAAACACATGGAAAGTGAAAAGGCAAAGGGAAGAGAAAGGAGAAAGTGAGTGAAGGGTGAGACAAATGAACAAAGCGGCGCATGCATGGATGTGTGTGTGTTGTGTTTGTGGCGGTGGAGCAAAGGAAGCAGAAGCACAAACATTGCAAGCAGTAGCACACATGCATGTAGAGAGAAGGTGAAGTGGGAAGAGGAGAAGACGATTGCAGTGAGCTTCTTACGCACCTGATCATATCGCTGCTGGAGGCGAGAGAGGAAGCGCAGGTGATGTTGGAGCGTGAATCCAAGACGGGAGGCGTTGCTGCTGAGCGAAGTGGAGTGGAGTGAAGTGGTGAGGGGGCGACAGAGCAATGTGTGAGTGATGGTGAGGATTGATAAAGAGTCGATTGCAGGTACGTGCAGGCATGGTGGGTGATGCTGTGACACAGTGACGAGTGAGTGGAGGCGTGTTGTGAAGTGAACAGGGTGGAAGCAAGGAAAGTTGTGGGTGCTTGCAAGCAACACGCACAGAGCAAGCAAGCGTACGCACAAGTGTCTGCAGCGAGTAGACGGATGTTGTGGAGTGAATCCAATGCGAGTGGGAGATGTTGTGAGTGCTTGCGAGTGAGTAGACGGATGTGGTGTAGTGAATCCAATGGAAGCAGGAGAAGTTGTGAGTGCTTGTCAGTACGTAGACGGATGCTGTGAAGTGAATCCAATGCAAGCAGGAGAAGTTGTGAGTGTTTGCAGACGGATGTAGTGGAGTGAATCCAATGCAAGCAGGAGAAGTTGTGAGTGTTTGCGAGTGAGTACAGGGATGTGGTGGAGTGAATCCGATGTAAGTAGGAGAAGTTGTGAGTGCTTGCAGGTAACACAACAGTGAGTAGACAGATGAAGTGGAGTGAATCCTATGCAAGTAGGAGATGTTGTGAGTGCTTGCGAGTCACCCAACAGTGAGTAGAGGGATGAAGTGGAGTGAATCCAATGCAAGTAGGAGAAGGTGTGAGTGCTTGCGAGTGAGTAGAGGGATGAAGTGGAGTGAATACAACACGAATAGGAGAAGTTGTGAGTAGTTAGAACAAACAGCAGCACTGCACAATCGCATGCAAGTGTGTCTGCAGCGAGCAATGGTATGTAGTGGAGTGAATCCAATGCAAATAGGAGAAGCTACCAATGCTTGCGGGCAACACAGCAGCAGTGCACAATCGCATGCAAGTGTGTCTGCAGTGAGCAGAGGATTACTACTCATTCAATCCACTTTAATCAGAAACACGTTCCCGTGCCTGGCGGCAACATCTACACACAAACGCATGCATACACACGTGCACACGTGTCCCTTGCGCTGCCTCTCGTCGTTCTCTGCCTGCTTGCTTGTCTCTTGTGCAATCACATGGAAACGAATCCCTTCTCGCTGCTCTACTCCTCAGTTCCTCTGCTTTGCTCCTTCTTGTTTCAGCGCAGCGTGCCTGCAGGCAAGTAGAAGTGCGCACAGCGCAGTGTGCTCGCGCGCACGTGTGCCTGCAAGCCAGCCACGTGGTCTTGTCCCTGTTGCTGCAGCGCATGGCATGGTGCAGTGACGTTTGCTCGCTTGCTCACTTGATCACCGGAGTAAGGAGTCTGGCGCGGTGAAGTCAAAAAGGGGGTGCAGAAAAAGTGCGATCATGTGACGAAAAAAGCCCCAAGCTGTGATGAGTAGTGTCTGAACACTGCGTCGCGATGCATGTGCAGCTGTGCAGCTGATTTGCAGCGTACGCAAGCGAAGCAAATTGCATGCATGCAAGCATTGGTTGGTCACGGACCAGGGGATTTTGGGGTGTGAGCAATGTGAAGAATCTTGATGCAGTGAAGCTGTGCGCACTCGCTAGATCCAGTCACAAATCTAGATCTAGCAGAATGACTGAATCTAGATTGCGGTGCCTGCAGGCAAAGTGCACGAGGACAAAGCAGCGATTCAAACAGCTGCCGCTCGATGGATTGGCATACATGAGAGGAAGGATGTAAATGAGCAAGACAAAAAAAAGGAAAAGAGAGAAGGCAAGGGCATAGAGCCGCTGAGTAGAGGCGCAAGCATGAGAGCAAGGCGATTGTCGCTGAGCAGGATTGCTTGCGGGCACGAAAAGCCGCGTCTGCGCCCTTGCAGCTACAACTCCTGTTTCTTCTTAGGTCTTTGTTCAGCTGTGTTCTGAGCGACCTCTCTCTTCATTTGCATGTGTGTGTAGTGTGTGTGTGACTGCGGGCAAAGCGAAGCGACACTTGATTGTGTTGTGAGCAGTGCTTGCACGAGCACACATGCTTGCACAGCACATGCAATGAGAACAGCACGGGCGCGTGTCAGTGTGTGATCGTTTATGTGTGTGATGCGTGAGCGATGTGTGTAGGTGTGATGAGGCACATGCGGGGAGGCGAGCAAGCGATTGCTCGTGTCTCTGTGTGTGTTCTTGTGATCACTTGCATG
>NW_004754913.1:0-1479 GCF_000188695.1 Salpingoeca rosetta | reverse complement strand
CACGATGATGATTTTGGGGCACGCACACATGCCGTGGATGAAAGTACATTTTGATGCGAAACAGTGTTGTGTGTTGTTTCGAAAGAGAGCCATGCGCACTGCATGCTGCTGATGGGCACGTGCTGCCATTGTATTTGTGTGTGCTGTGTGTGTGTTGTGTGTTGTGTGAGCAACCTTGCGTTGTTTGCACACACACATGCACATGCATGCACAAACAACAATGACGGTGTGTGTTTTGTTGGCAGAGCAGGTTGTTGTCACTGGCACTCGCTGAGAACAGCACACACATTGTGTATTTGCATTGAATGACACTGCTTCATCCACACACCTTTGTGTGTGTCTGGGGTTGTTGTTGTGTGCATAGCCACAAGAACAAAACCAAAAAGAAAACAGAACGACCCGAGTGGCACGTGCAGCGATGTGCGTGTTGCTTGTGGAAGCTTTGTTTGTTGGGGTGCAGGAGGGGTGAGTGAGTGAACAGTGAGGGGAAGAAGAAGGGGAACATGTACAGCATGCATTCATTGCATTGTTGTGTTTCTCTCTTTTTCCCTTTGCTTGTCTCTCTTGTCTCCTCTGAATCCTCGACAGCCATAGCTGGGCGGCAGCTGTGGTGTGTTGTGTGTGCAATGTGTGCAATGTGATGTGTTGTGCATTGTGTGTGTGCAATGTGTGTGGGCTTACAAGCTACACACATTCACACACATCCACGCACCCATTCACGTGCATCTACTTACACGCACATCAAATACACACCACGAACAGCCACTGCCCCTTCTATGGAGAGATAACTGGTCGATCCTGCCAGTAGTCATATGCTTGTCTCAAAGATTAAGCCATGCATGTCTAAGTATGAATAGTATTCTTGATACTGTGAAACTGCGAATGGCTCATTAAATCAGTTATAGTTTATTTGATAGTTTGCAACTCGTTTTTCGGAGCGGTGTTGTGCTAGACGGATAGCCGTGGTAATTCTAGAGCTAATACGTGCGACAAGGCCCGAGAGAGAGAGGTGTGTGTATGCACATTTTTTCCTTTCGAGGGCTGCATTTGTTAGGTATAAAGCCAGCAGGAACATGACTGGTGAATCAGAATAACTTTGCTGACCGTTACACTTTTGTGTGTGATGGTGTCTCATTCGAATTTCTGCCCTATCAACTTTCGATGGTAAGGTATTGGCTTACCATGGTGACAACGGGTGACGGGGAACATTTGGTTCGATTCCGGAGAGGGAGCCTGAGAGACGGCTACCACTTCCAAGGAAGGCAGCAGGCGCGCAAATTACCCAATCCTGACACAGGGAGGTAGTGACAATAAATACCAATGCACGGTGTTTTTTATGCACTGTGCAATTGGAATGAGAACAATGTAAAGACCTTATCAAGGAACAATTGGAGGGCAAGTCTGGTGCCAGCAGCCGCGGTAATTCCAGCTCCAAAAGCGTATACTAAAGTTGTTGCAGTTAAAAAGCTCGTAGTTGGA
>NW_004754914.1:1269993-1277873 GCF_000188695.1 Salpingoeca rosetta | reverse complement strand
AAATCAAATTACTTAAATAGATCTAATTGACGCGAATTTACGAGTACTACACCTACTTCATAATTTACTAAAAAAATATAACAATCCATCTCCAATGAGGAAGAGACAGCATCATCATCATCTTAATACGAAGCAGAAGAATATAGAAGCAACATTACACCCCCTGTACGTGAACGTGTGGAGAAAGAGGTGAGTTGGCACAGAATCAAACTGTCAACGACAACAAAACCCATTGCCACCACCAACAGACCCAACGACATCCAACCTACACCTCACAATCACACACCCCCGCACATGCTGATGTTCACACCCAACACATCACACACCACCCACGTCACCACCACCACCATTCATCTCACCTCCACATCCATGGTCGCAGTCGCTGCTGTTGGTGACCAATGACGACGAGGAGGAGCAGGAGATGGACGAGAGACAGAGGGCCAGTTCATCCACAATGCAGCCACACATCAGCAGCTGTTGTTGGTGTTACTGGTGGAAACGGTGAAAACAAACGGCCCCTTGCCATGCCGTGTCCTTTGCTCGCTCGCTCGGCTGCTTGCTTGGTCGGTTGGATGGAGACAGGATGCATGGCCCTGATCGAAAACAGCGGGAGAAGAAGAAAAGACACATGAGTGGACAGAACAGACAAGGAAAGAGGGAGGTAAAGGAGGAAACACAACATGTCAACCGCACACACACACACACACATCTCAGTCGCCCTCTCACCTTCATCACTCGTCATCGTCATCGTCATCGTCGTTGGTTCCACCGCTTCACGCGCCTCCTCAACGCTGTGAAATGCGTGTGCATAGCCGCACAAAAAAAGAATGCAGGTGATGAGGTTGACAGCGAAGCATCATCAACCACACGCCAGCCCCATCAAACCACCCGCATTGACACAACCTCACGCACACATGTTGTCCCCACTCACCACCACCACCACCACCACGCATACACACGCACATTGCTCACCTGTTCGTCAGAGCGACTGACATGTGCAATGTCTGCCTCACGCCAGATTGGAGCTGGTGTCGGCCGCCGTGTGATGGCGGCTGTGCGGTCGACGGCGATGATGGCGATGGTGGTGACGGCCAAGCTGAGGTGGAAGAGAAAGAAAGTAGAGAGAAATGGGGAAGGGTTGATGCTGATGGGTCGTTCATGACGGCTTCCTTCCCCTCCTCTGATGTGGCCCTGGTGCCCATGCAACCAACACACAACGACAAGACACAACGACATCATCACACACAGCACACAGGCATGGCATGTGAGCACAGCAGGCGTGTTCACCTTCCTGCGCCTCCTCTGCTTTCCTCCTCCTCGCCCCACGACACACACACACACACACACACACACACACACACACACACACACCTGCGCATGACTGCGTCGCTGTGGTTGGATGTGCCCACCACGACCATGGACGTGTGTGCCCACAGCTGCTGCTCCCAACCCATCATGTGTATGCACCGCCCATCATCCTCCAACGATCCTCAGGCAGTCGCTCCCCTGCATCCACAAGCACACATGGCATGTGAGCTGCACAGCTACACTGGTGCACGAGGCACAGCAGCAGCAACACCAAACACCCACAGCAGCAACAGCAGCAACACATGCACCATACGCCAACCAAAGCATGCATGATGGGCTCACCTCGCTCACATATGGGAACACTGCATGAACACAGCAGTGGCAGCCGAATCGGGGGAGTTGCAGCAGCAGCAGCCGGCATGCGAGTCCGCTTCCATCAACATCCTGATGTGTGTTGGCACCTCACCACCTGTGCATGTGCTTATGTGCGTGGTTGCAGGGAATGTGGATGGGAACAGAACACAACAGGCACAGAGCAAGCCATCATGTCAGCACAGCAGAAAGAGTGATTGACGTCACACGCACCACGTGCGTGCGGGCGTGTGTGTGTGTGTGTATGTCAGTGTATGTGATCATCATCCCCGTCAACTCCTCTTCCCCTTGTTCGCTTCACCCCATCACCACACCCCCGTCCCCACACTCCATCACACAACCAACCAACCAACCACTCATCACCACCCACATACCATGTGTGATGCGAGTGCAGCTGGCACGCGTGACAAGTATCCTTTGACATTTCCCTCATCCTGATGCTTGTGCGTGCGCATCACCTGTAAGTGTGTGGTTGTGTGCGAGCACCAGCATGGTGAGTGAGTGGGAGGGAAGAGGGAGCATGGATATGTGCACAGCTACACTGCTGCTGCCACTGCTGGTGTTGTGCATGCATGTGTGTGAAGGAGGAGAAAGGGAAGAGAGAGAAAACAGAAAACAGAAGGGAACGAACAAGACATGCTGCACCCCATCCATCCCTCTTCCTCACACCATCACCACTACCATCCTCTGTCATCAGCCAGCCAGCCACACCACACCACACCACACGACACTCACCCAGCATCCCTCACCCCACCCCATCCATCCATCCATCCATCCATCCAACACACATCTCTTCTCCGTTTTCCCTCTTCTTCTCGCCCTCACCTCTGCTGCTGCTTCCAGCCGAAAACGCAACTTGTGCTGTCGCCACCTGTTCCCAGCTGCAGGCAGCCAGCTTCCGCCAGGCGATCGGTTGGTTGCCTGGTTGGTTGGTCGGAGGGATGTGTTCAGCAGCAAGTGGTGATGGTGGTGGTGGTGGTGCTGCTGCTGCTGCATTGGCGGTGGAGGGTGTGTTGGCTGTTGTTGGTGTTGTGATGGCTGCCAGGGAGGGCGAGAAAGAGCGGGAAAGACGAGCAGTGACTGCAAGGTGGAGAATGCGCAGGGGTGCAAGCAGTTGTGTGTGAGAACGACGAGTGAGACACTACATGAAGCAAGGCAAAACAGGCAGCCGCACGACACACATGCATGCACATTGATGTGGGACAACAAGGGAAGACAGGAGCAGCAGAGACAGCGACCACAAAACACGCACACTCACGCTGTGCTCATCACACTCACACACATTCACATGCAGTGATGCACTCACGTTGTTCATCGCTTGCTTGTTTGTGGTGTGGTGTGAGTTGGTGCTGCTGTTTCCGCAATCGCACAAGCGTGGCTGGATGGTCATTACATGGCAGCGCCCGTCTGTTCATCCCACCAGAGCAGTGGTGGTTGATGGAGGGGGAGGGGGTGACAGCTGCTGGCTCAAGGCCCTCTGTGTGGCGACAGCAGAAAGAAGGAAGGGGAAACGAGCACGTGTGGAGGGTGGTGGTGATGGTGTTGAGGAGGGAGAGGGAAGGAGGTGAGCAAAGACACAAGAAGATGAGGCGGTGATGATGGCGTGTGTGGTGGGTGGAGAAGAGAACACGCACGTCAACACACACACACACACACACACACACCTGTCTGGGTGATGCAGTGGCTCGATCACCATTCATCCGGCAGCACGCAGTCATTGTTGGTTGGTGAGGGTTGCCCACTGCCTCACGCATCAGCCAGCACCTGCTGCTGCTGCTGTTGATGATGATGTAATCCATCCATCTGCACGCACCATCACAAACAAGCAAGCAACAGCAGCAACAGCATTGAGCAGCGTGTCACAGACAGAGAAATGAGGAAGAGAAAGAAGGATGAGAAGAAACACAACCCGTGCACACACACACACACACACACACACACATACACATTGGCTGTGATGTTGGTTGATGCCATTTCCCCCCTCTCTCCCATGTGTGTGCTGCTCACTGGATGAGAGGTTGCATGATCCATTCTCAGGGTGGCCGCTGCATGACGGTGGCTGATGGCAGCTGTTCTGTCACCACACAACGGTGAGCAAGTGCGTGTGTGAGTGTGAGTGTGTGCATTTGTGAGTGCCACACGCTGCGGTGTGTGTTGGTTGTGATCCACACAACCATGTACGGATGCGTGGATGGATGGTGGTCCACATGTGTGTGTGCACGGTGACAGCGTGCGCTGTGTTGTTGTTGTTGTTGATGATGATGATGGTGGTTGTTGCTGTGTGCAGTGTGCAAGGGGAAGAGGGGGAAGAGGAGGAGCACGGAGTGGGAGGAAGAAGTGGGAGCACTCAATCTCACCCTCACCTGTCGATGGATGGGTCATTCATGTGGTCGTTGGTTGGTTGGTTGGTTGGTTGGTTGTGCGTGGTTGGTTGTGCGTGGTGCATCACAGGAGAAGGAAATGGACAACGATGGATGGATGGAAGGGAGAAGGGAGAAGGGGGGAGAGACGGTGCGCACACCCTCCCTGCACATGTGTGTGTGTGTGCGTGTGAATGCGTCAGCGAGGACGACGAAGGGAAGGAAGGAAGGAAGGAAGGAAGGAACGTGGCACGCACAACCACCAATGTGTGCGTGTGTGTGTGTGGGCACGAACCAAAGACACATCCCCACCTCACCTCACCTCACCTCACCTCACTTCATCTCAACTCATCTCACCTGCCTGTCAGCAGCGACGACGACGACGATCACCATCACCATTCCCACCACCATCACACACACACACACCAGCTGCTGCGCAGAAGAAGAAGAATGAAGCAACGGCGAGTGGATTGGTTGGTTGGTTGGTTGGAAAGCAGAATCGGTTGATTGCTCGTTTCTGCTTGCTGCTGCTGGTTTTTTTGGTGTGTGTGCGACTTCCTCCTCTTCTTGCTTGCTGCTTGCTGGCTCTGCCTTCATAAATTGCTTGTCAGGCTTTTCTGACGGCAACGTTCATACCAACGGGATCACGCCCGCTCTCGTCCGATCGCGGAAGCTAAGCCCGTTTGGGCCCGTTCAGTACTGCCGTGGGTGACCAGGCGGGAATCACGGGTGATGTCGCTCTCTTCCCTTTTTTTTTTTTTGGCGTGCTGTGTTGCTGTGGTGGTGTCTCTTCTTCACTTCCCTCTTCCCTCTTGGTTTGGCTTGATTCGGTTTACTTCTTCTTCTTCTTCTTTGCTTGCTGACTTGCTTGCTTCGAGGAGGTGGTGGGTGTGTTGGCTCGTGTTTCTCTCTTTTTGCTTGTCTTCAGCGTTGCTTTGCTTCACACACACACTCACTGCCTGGCTGACATCGTGTCATCTCGACGCGTTTACTTCCATGTACTGACGCAGAGGAACCACACACAGGTGGGCTGAACTATCGAACTAGTGACAAAGCTGATCTTGGTTACGCTGTTAGACATCTTCGTCCTCTCCTCATCCTCCTCCTCATCCTCCTCCTCATCCTCCTCCTCATCATCATCGTCATTGCGCGCAAACACATCACATGGGTGCATTATCCTTGGCCGCCTTTCGTCGGTGGGCGGGGGTGTTGCACCATGCAGACTCCTGCATCACATCGTGTGGCGTCTGTCTCATTGGGCGTGTTGTACGCCAGCCCTTGCACTTGCATCTTCCCCCTGCGAACATTTGCGTGTGTGTGTGCGCATGAAGGTGTTGGTGATGGCAGCGAGGTGTTGTGAGGTGACCGCGCTGATTCGCACCCATGCACACGATCTCTTTCACACACACACACACACACACACACACACACACACACACACACACACACACACACACACACACACACACACACACACACACACACACACACACACACACACACACACACACACACACACACACCTGCCACGCGTTGTCGCCGCTGAACAGGTTGATCCTGGCAGACTCCAGCAGCGCTGACAGTAGCAAACAGCACAGTCATGACACACGAGTTGGCAGATGGTGAGAGTGGTTGAATGGACACGAGAACAAGCAAGCAACGCACACACCACATCATACTCACCACACTCACCCGACAGCCCCCTGTCCCAAGGACTCACTCCCTCACCTGTGTGCACTTGGGTGGAGAGGGACTTGAAGAACTCCTCAAACACAAACACAACGCGTCTCTGCATCATCTCCACGACCTCATCAGAGATCGAACGCAGGATCCTCGGAAGCTGAACGCAGTTGTGTGTGTGTGTATGTGTGTGTGTGTGTGTGTGTGTGTGCGTGTGTGTGTGTGTGTGTGTGTGTGTGTGTGTGTGTGTGTGTGTGTGTGTGTGTGTGTGAGCGACGTGATATGCATGCAAGCCATCACCAACCACAACCCTCATCAAAACGCATCACCCCTCACGCATCGCTTCACATGCCCATGTCACCGATCTGTCACCACACCTCGAGGAGCCTGTGCTCGGGGAATGCGGATGCTGAACGTCCCCCAGTCCAGCAGGTCCTGGTAGGGCTGCAAGCATGCGAAAAGCAAACACCAGAACATCACACCACAGCGCCATGAGCGACGGGAGGGGTACATCTCCACACACACACACACACACACACACACACACACAATCACACACACACACACACACACACACACACACACACACACACACACACACACCAAGTGGCATCCATCCATACGCACCAGCACGTAGTGATCGACGACAATAACGGGGATGGCACCCGCAGCCATGATCTACGAGGCATGAAAGGGGGTGACAGGAGATGGAAGGCGGATGATGAGCACGAACAGGCCCGAAATCGTCTGCAACACACACACACACACACACACACACCTGAAGGAGTGGTAGCCAAATCCTTCGACGATGAGCCCAAACTTGGTCTCCAGCACCAGATCCGTGTACGTGTACTTGTTGAACTCTTCCTCTGCCTGCTTACATGACGGGTCATGTCCAACCTTCGCCCTCACGGCCCATTCTCTCTTCGCAAAACCACCGGCACGCGCACACCAACACAATGTCCCTGCGCATACTCGAGCAAACATACAAAGGGACGATGTGTGCGTGTGTGCGTGTGTGTGTGTGAGGTGGATTCAGACAGATACACACACAGCATCAAAACCAGCTGACCCCGAGGCAACGCACGAGACACACGGAACACACAAGAACACAAAACACATCGCACGCGTAGCACACCACACCTGCCATTGTGCAGCTTGGGGAGGTGGTTGCGCATGGCATCAGAGCGAGCAGACTTGGTGGTGCCCCTGCACAACAGGGAAAGAAGACACACGTCAAGCAGCGGCACCCCGACAGGTTTGGAGTGAGATTGCAGCGGCTACAAGAAGCGCGAGTGGTGGTGCAGTGAGCGACACCAACCCCTCAAAACCCAAGCAGCAGCAGTGAACATCGAACCTCACATCGCACCACGTCACGACACGCACGCATGCACAGACCTGAAGGTGACGAGGTATTTCCTGTTTGTGTGGGCGGAACGCGTCACTGCTCCGGTGTGAATGAATGTCACCATGGAGAAGAGTGGCATGGACACATCGAGGCCGTCACGGTGGTGGAATCCACTGAAGTGGTGTGATGAGATGGAACAGACAGGATTGGGGGAAGCGTGTAAGCATCAGCAGTCGCACATGGTGCGTGCCAACCCCATATACATCCCTCTTCCACCACATACATGCACACACACACACACACATACACACACACCTACCTGTGTCAGCATCGTGGATTGACGAGGAGGAATGTGATGGACGAGCCAGGGCATGCGACACAGCAAGCCGTTGCCACCCAACACCCACCACCGTACCACATCTGGAACGGACAGCGTGGTTGTGTCCACCGCATTTGCGGCTGAATCGACAATGAGGATGGATGGCGAGTTGCATGGAATGCCGTGGCAGGAAAAGGCCATTGTCCACAGCCACGCCGCTGATCCACTTGCATCCGCCGTGTCGCAGCCCACCAAGCATGGTGGTGTTTGCTGTGCTCGTGCTGCGATCAGTGGTCAGACCCGTAGAGGAGGGTGTTGTGAGACAGCCAGCACGCCGTCTGCAGTGCCCACATGGCTCAACCGGTTTGCAGACTGTTGATGGTGGTCGTGTCAACCACTGCTGTTGTTGCTGCTGCTGTCACTGCTGTCACTGCTGTTGTTGATGGGCTGATGATGAGCACAGAGGTGGTGGGAGTTGCGTCAAAGGGAGGGA
>NW_004754914.1:1267373-1269819 GCF_000188695.1 Salpingoeca rosetta | reverse complement strand
TGTTCACTGCCTGCCTGCTGGCTGGCTTGCCATGCACTTGTCGTGCTTTTGTCCCGGTTGTAAGCAGCACAGCAGTTGTTACCCCATTCCCTGTCGTTCCTCCACGCAGAGCACTGCTCCTGTCAAGCCGTTCGCCTCTGCGTGTGCGTGCATGTGCGTGTCTGTGCGTGCTTGTGCGTGTCTGTGTGTGCGCCTTCCATCACAGCAGTGAACCCTTTCAACAACAAAGCAGAAAGTGCTGACTCGGCACAATTCTGTTTGTGTTTGTGTTTTGTGGAAGAAGACAAAAAGGAAGATGCGTGCAACGGCAGTGACAGCGCTGCTGTTGGGGTTGGTGGCTGTGTGCTGTGTGTGCTGTTCAGCCACTGTGGCGAGCGTCGTCCAAGCTCAAGTTCAGTGCACCAAGATCAAGGTGTGTGTGTGTGTGTGTGTGTGTGTGTGAAACGAGTTGTGTCTCCATCCCCTCGTCCCATCGCTGCACTCGCGTACCAACACCTCTTCCCCCCCCCTCCACATACACACACGCACACTTGCACACACCGCGCTGACAATCAGACGTTTGCGTTTGTTGGCAACATGGCGCAGACGTCCATGACGCGTGAGGCGTGTGCCACGCTCTGCCACACCTTCAACTGTTCTTTCCCTCAGCGCCGTTGAGTACGGCTACCAATTGCTCCTTCTGCTGCAAACACCCAAGCTGAATTTCACCGCGCAGTCGCAGCGGTACGTGTGTGTGTGTGTGTGTGTGTGTGTGTGTGTGTGTGTGTGTGTGTGTGTGTGTGTGTCTGTGTGTCTGTGTCTGTGTGTGTGTGTCTGTGTGTGTGTGTGTCTGTGTGTGTGTGTGTGTGTGTGTGTGTGGTGCACACATTAATGTACGCGACCAGCATTCACCCTCCCCCACCCAGCACACACACACTTTTGTGCAGCCTTCCTCCGACTGCAACGAACCATGCACGGGCGCTGCGACCGAGATGTGTGGAGCAGCCAATCGCATGAATATCATCCGGGCAAACTGTTACGGCACACCCGTTCCGACAGGTGATCCCAACACACACACCACAGCAATCACACACACACACAACACACAACACAACCACACACACACACACACACACACACACAACACACACCCTCTCTCTCAGCTCATACGTGTCTGCTGTTGTATTTTGCCTCGTCAGGCCATGCGTGCCTGTCTGCAGCGACGAAGGAGTTGCCGTTCTGCAACACGAGTCTGTCCATCGGTGCCCGCCTCGACGACCTCATTGGACGCCTCAGTCTTCAGGAGATGGCCGGTCTCATTGGCCCCGATCCCGTCACCAGCCCATGCGCCTTCCTTGACTACGGCGTCAAGAGGTGGGAAAGGACATGCAGCGCCCACGCAGTGACTCGTAACTCTGTCTGCTTGTGTTTCTCTCCCGCTTCTTCGTGCCACAGCGGCATCAACCACCACCACCATTGCTCACACGGCCACACCACCTTCCTCTTCATGCTTGCATGTGTGTGTGTGCATGGGTGCAGGCTTGACATCCCGCCGTATCTGCATCTGGTGGAGACGAACACGGCCGTTGCCTCTGCGTGCATCACTAGCCAGGACAAGTGTGCCACCACCTTCATTGGATCCAACGGTCTCGGCGCAGCCGTCAACCGAGTGTGTGTGTGTGTGTGTGTGTGTGTGTGTGTGTGTGTGTGTGTGTGTGTCTACGTCTGCTATGTCGGCTTCTTCTTCTTGATCAAAGCTCCTGTCGTTCATGCCCTCCGTCCTCGTCCCGCCACTGGTCCTTCGCTTCCAGGTCATATCCACGGAGATGCGCGCCTTCAACAATCTCAACTGGCACAGGGGCGGCAGCGTCTTGCAGAAGATCGGACTTACAGGTGCCCCCTTCATCACGTGTTGCTGACGCTGGTGCACACATCACACACATGCGATCACTCTACAGCAGTCACACTCACGCCCCCAATGCCCTTCACACCCACTCACACCACTCACTCACACACTCCCTTTGCAGACCCATCCTCCCTGACATTCACTGCACCCTTCTCAACCTCTGAGACCCCGTGCTTTAGCAGCGAGTACGCTGCTGCTTACGTGACGGGCTGCTAGGACGGCCCAGACAGGAAGTACAAGAAAATGGCAGCAGGTACACACACGCATCCAACCTCACACACACATGTGTATGCAAACGCCCACAACCGTGTCAGCAACGCCTCCTCTTTTGCACTTGATGGCGGTCGTGTCATTCACACTGCTGTCACCGCTCCATCGCGTTTAGGTCTCAAGCACTTTGGCGCGCACTCGGTCGAGACAACCGCGTGGCATTCAACGGGAACATCTCCACCTTTGACCTCTGGGACACCGAGGTATGTATGTGTGTGTGTGTGTGTGTGTGTGTGTTTGTATGTATGTGCGTGTGTGTGTGTGTGTGTGTGTGTGTCTTGTGAGTTCGTC
>NW_004754914.1:1260839-1266351 GCF_000188695.1 Salpingoeca rosetta | reverse complement strand
TTTGGCAGGGAGTACCCGCCGCTGCCGGACCGCGCCTCGTGCTTCCCCACCAGCGTGTGCGAGGAGCCCTTCATCGAGACCATCCCGCCCACGCTCACCACGGACCGCCTGTGCTCCTGCGACACGCTCACATGCAACAAGCTCGTCACGCAGTTGTTTGAGGAGATGGTGTGCGCTGACCCCACGGACGAGCAGCTCGACGTGGTGCTTGACGTGTGCTGCTCCGGCCAGGGCGAGGATGGCATCTGCGACACCATTTGCCAGATGGACGCCTACGAGGCACGCCGCTCCTGCCCAGGCTGCACAGACACGTGCGAGTGCAGCGCTGGCTTCATCCTTGTCTACGACGCCGATTCGGCCGACTGTCGGCCGTGCGACAGCGTGACGGAGTTCTCCCCATCCATTGGCGGCAGCAAGTGCGAGCCCATTGAGGAGTGTGAGCGCGGCCAGGAGGAGGTCTCCGCGCCAACCCGCTCCTCGGACCGCGTGCGCCGCGACTGCCCGGCCGGCACCATCGACTCGGACAGCGACGGCTCCACGGGTTGCCAGTTGTGCCCCGCTGGCCACTACACGGAGGCGGGCTCGCACGGCTCCTGCTCCAGCTTCACCTGCCGCGCAGGCACCCACCACCACCACGACAGCGACCCCACCACCACGTGCATGGACGTCACAGAGTGCGCATCCGGGCATGAAGAGGTGCAGGCCATGACGCTCCTCATCAGCGACCGCGTCTGCGACGAGTGCACAGAGGGCACGCACAAGGCTGTCTCTGGCCAGGGCGTGCCCTGTCTCCCCGTCACCACGTGCGACGCCGGCGAGGAGGAGACAGCCGAGCCCACCCCCACGAGCGACCGCGTGTGCAGCTAGTGCGAGCTTGGCGCCACCTTCAAGCCCGTCGACGGCCAGGCCGAGGCGTGCCGCCCCGTCACACAGTTCGGCGCGTATGAGGAAGAGATTCGCAAACTTACGCGCCAGCACGACCGCCTCTGCCGCAAGTGCGTCCAGGACACGCGCGTGCCCGTGTCGCGCTGCGCGGGCTCGGGTGCATTTTCTCGCATGGCCGCGAGCAAGTGCGAGTTTGGCACCTTCCAGAGCCAGGCACCCACGCTCGACTCTGACCGCGAGTGCGCGGCAGGAGGTGGTCGGGGCGCTGGTAGCGCACATTGGCACGAGGCAGGCACAGGAGGTGGACGCAGCCATGTCTGTGCTGCTACTGTCCCTGGCCACAGGCCACCTGAAGTTGCTGCACCCGATTGCGCTCATGTTGAAGGGCACCCTGGACTGCCTGAGCACCCTGCACTTCATCCACATTCTGCAGCTCTTCTGTGTCCTGACCACGCTCACGTTTGACCGCCAGCGCCGCCGCCGCAGGCCTCATAGGAAGATGGTGTGTGTGTGTGTGTGTGTGTGTGTGTGTGTGTGTGTGTGTGTGTGTGTGTGTGTGGACGTGTGTGAGTGTGTTTGAGTGAGTGAGTGTGTGTGTGTGTGCGAACTTGTGCGTTGGAGAAAGTGTGTTGGAGTTAAGTCTGTCTTCCATGAAGACTGTCTCTCACCCTTTCCACACCACCGCCTGATCCCCACCACCACCACCGCAACCATTCCTTCTGCCTTGCACCCCGTGTATGACAGCTGTCTCAGTCGAATGAAGCGCTGAAACGCATCGGCACCATCGCTGCCACCACCGTCACCTGCACCTGGCTCGCTCTCGCCAGCGACATAGGCATCTCCGTGCGTTTGTGTGTTCATGCGTGCGTGTGTTTACGCCCTTGTTTTGCGCCCTTGTTTTGCGTTCACGTGAGTTCCCCGTATGGACTTGTCGTGCCCCTCCTCATCCACCACTCACCCGTCTCCTCGCCTGTCCAACAGGCAACCATCTCTCCTCTCATCTATGTCGACAAGTGCGTTCAGCTGACATGCACCGTTACCACTACGCCTCCACGTCCACGCCCAGCCACTGCCCATCCATCATCGTGGTGTCGTTTCCTCCCACGCTCCCCAGCACCAACAGCCATCAAGAGCGAGCACATCTGCCGGGATGCGTGCACGGGGATGGTGGGCTCACCATCGACCACCACCGCCCACGGCCGTATGGGTTCAGGTCGCTCGCCCACCCTGGCAGGCACGTGTGGAGGGAGCCGGGACCCCAAGCGCACGTTCCAGCACAACAACACCGTCAACACGATTGTGGTTTGCGCAGACGGACGGGTGCGCCCCAAACGCGGGAGACGTGCTCTAACTTGTCGCCCGAGGACACGCGCGCGCGCGAGGTGGACAAGGACACGCACGTGGTCGTCAACGAGAAGACGCTGCAGGCGCCGTTCGAGACGAAGCTGAAGCTGCTGTCGGGGATTGCCGCCGAGTTCGCGGGCATGATGCGCAGCAAGACCGACGAGGAGACAAGACTGCGGAAGCACGCTGCCGGAACGCAGACCTCTTCACGTTCCTGACGTCGCTGCAGCCCTTTGTATGGTGGGACCTGTCGCTGGAGACGGGCGACCTGAACCCGGAGGAGGAGACGGTGGAGGAGGTGCAGCAGGAGAGTTGAGCGCATCCCCGATTGGCGTGGGCGTACGGTGACGACGTGCTGTTCCGCACGGTGGCGGACAACGAGTCTAGGCTGGCGACCCAGCCCTCCGACAAGGCTGCTGGGCGCCGTGCACGTTGAGCGGCCGAACCTGCTGCCGATGCCGCCGCACATTCACGTGCTTATGGAACTACTTTTCCACCGGCCGCACCCTGGAGCTGATGCGTGGATGGGTTGGTGAAGTGGATGCGAGAGCCAGTGTTTGGTTGACGTGTGGTGTGGAAGGTTGTATGCTAGTTGCTTGTCAGCCGGTTGGATTGCGTGAAGAGTTTACTAAAGTGCCAAACAAGCAACGTCAAGCAAGTAAAAGCAAGTGGCAAGCACGTAAAGGAAAGACAGGACCAAAGGAGCAAAGAGAGAAACCAGCAAACCAGCAAGCACACACACACACACACACACAGCACACACACACACACACACACAGAGCACACAGTCAAGTGGTGGCGTTGATGCAGCTGTTGATGGCGGTGCACCAGTCTGCGAGCGAGGTGTCAGAGCGCGCGTCCATGCGGAAGACGAATGTGCGGCCAGGAACAGCAACGTGCAGCTCTTCGTCACCATGGGCGAGCTCAGCTGATAGCACGTTGGAAAGGGAGATGCGTCGCTTGGCCGTGCTTGAAGCGGACGTGCCGTACGCGAAGTGGCCGTCGTCGTCAAGCTTGCACCAGCACGGGCGAAAGGCGGCCCTCCGTCGCACACGCTTCCGCAACCAGCCGGCCAGGGGCTGTTGTGGAGAACGCTCCTGCGGCTCAGACTCATCTGCTGCGTCTTGTTGGCCAGCCTCATCTTGCACTTGGTCATCGCCGTCCCCTTCCTGTTGCTCGTCGTCGTCGTCCTCGCCCAGGGAGGCGGCTGTGCGTGCACCGCCGTCATCGGGCTCGTCGTCACCGCGAATGCGCCGCAGATTGCGCTCCGCCTTGCGGGTGTTTGGGTGGTCTGGCCCGAGCGAGGTCGCAAAAACGTCGAGTGCCTGCTGCATGTATGAGCAGGCCTGCTCCTTGTCGCCGCGGTCGTTGTGCAGGAGGCCGATGTTATTGCACGTATCGGCCGTGTCCGGGTGCTTCACTCCCAGCGTCTCCACCGTGATGGCGAGGGCCTTCTCGTACAGCTCAATAGCCTTCTCGTACTCGCCCTTGCTGTGGTATGCCTCGCCGAGGTTGTTGTACGTCGTGGCTGTGCTCGGGTGCTTCTCGCCCAACACCACCACCGTGATGGCGAGCGCCTTCTCGTAAAACGCAATCGCCTTGTCGTAGTCGCCCTTGCTGTAGTTGGCGATGCCGAGGCCTAGATACGAATTGGCCGTGCTCGGGTGCTTCTGCCCCAGCGTCTCCACTCTGATGGCGAGCGCCTTCGCATACAACGCAATCGCCTTGTCGTAGTCGCCTTTGTCGTCGTAGGCACTGCCGAGGTTGTTGTACGTGTCGGCTGTGCTCGGGTGCTTCTCGCCCAGCGCTTTCACCCGGATGGCGAGGGCCTTCTCGTAATAATCAATCGCTTTGCCATACTCGCCCTTGCTGCGGTAGGCGATGCCGAGGTTGTTGTACGTGTCGGCTGTGCTCGGGTGCTTCTCGCCCAGCACCTCTGCCGTGATGGCGAGGTCCTTCTCATGAAAGTGGATGGCCTTGTCGTAGTCGCCCTTGCGTTGGTAGGCAAGGCCGAGGCCCAGATATGCGCTTGCTGTTCTCGAATGCTTCTCGCCCAACGTCTCCACCCTGATGGCGAGCGCCTTCTCATGAAAGTGGATGGCCTTGTCGTATTGGCCCTCGCTAGAATAGACGCTGCCGAGGTTATTGTAGGTGTCGGCCGTGTTCGGGTGCTTCTCCCCCAGCGTCTCCAACCTGATGGCGAGCGCATTTTCGTACTGTTGGATGGCCGTGGCGTACTCCCCCTTGCTGTGGTATGCGGCGCTGAGATTGTTGTAGATGTCGGCCGTCTTCGGGTGCTTCTTCCCCAGCGTCTCCAACCTGATGGCGAGCGCATTCTCGTACTGTTGGATGGCCTTGGCGTACTCGCCTTTGCTGTGGTATGCGGCACCGAGGCTGTTGTACGTGTCGGCTGTGCTCGGGTGCTTCTCGCCCAGCACCTCCACCGTGATGGCGAGCGCCTTCTCATAGAACGCAATCGCCTTCTCGTACTTGCCCTTGCTGTAGTTGGCGATGCCGAGGTTGTTGTACAACGCCGCCACGTTCCCCCCTTTCTCCCCCTCGGTGCGCAGGCGAATTGGCAGTGCTGCTTTGTAGAATGTAATGGCCTTGTCGTGCTCGCCAAAGTCGTTCAGCACCAGCCCAACCTGGTTGCACAGCCCCGCGAAGGCGTCAGTGCTGTCCTCGCCTCGTGCTCGCATTGCTTCGACGGCACCCACCGCCTTTTGCAGGCACCACGCGCGCAGCTGGTCCTTCACGGCCTGGTTGACGGCACCAAAACCGCCAGCCCACGACTCGATCGCCGTGAAGATCATGTGTTTGTCGTGTGGATTGAAGGCGTCGGCCCGCTCAGCCTGCACGCGCACCAGCATATCAGTCACCACCTTCGAGCGTTCTCGGATTGCCTCTTCCAGCGCCTTCTCCTCGCTGTTGGGTAGTTGGATGGTGACCTCTGTGCCCTCGTTACTGATGCCACAGAAGATCTCCCACAAACACCACGCGCGTGTCAAGGGAACAGGGTCTCGCCACGGCATGAGCACCAGCAGCACATGGCCAATGTTGGCAATCGACTGCTTGAACGTCGTGCTCCACCTGGGTGTCGAGAAAGGAAAAGGGGGAAGGATGGAGGGAAAAGGAAGACAGGGAGGCAAGGGGAGAGGTTGCAGTTCTTGTGAGGGAACAGTGTGCGTGTGTCTGTGTACGTGTGCGTGTGGCAGTGGTTGTTGAAGGGCACAAGAGTTACACACACACACACATATGCACACACACACACACACACACACAC
>NW_004754914.1:1253981-1260739 GCF_000188695.1 Salpingoeca rosetta | reverse complement strand
GCACAACCAGTGCTGCAAGCATCCTCCGTGGTCATCTCCAGCGTACGTGTCGGGGAACTCGCGCTTCAGGTCATCCAGGAACCGCCGCACAGCTGCCACGGACACGCCGTGCGTCAGTCGCTGGTCAGCCATGGCTCTGTGTGTGTGTGGAGCCTGAGGAGCGTTGTTGGGGGGTTGTGGGGGTTTGGTTGGAGGTCAACCGCTCAGTGGGCAATCCGTGTGGCGCGGACGGTGGGCTTGAGGGCTTGAGGGCTTGAGGGCTTGGTGGCGCGGGGCGAGGTGCCAGGAAGAGGAGACGATCGAGGAGATGGTCGAGGTGGGAGAGACAAACAGGGAGAGGGGGGAAGAGGGGAGTGGGGGTTGTGCTGGTTTGGTTGGAGGGGAAGGGGAGAAAGAGAAGAGTGGCAAGGATTGGTTGGTTGGTTGTTGTGGTTGCAGTGCACACAAGAGAGGAAGAGAGAAGGAAAAGCAAAACTGGAGGAGGGGGGTGTGGCTTTCGCCTTTTTTTTTTTTTTTTTTGTTTGGTTGGTGGGTGGGAACAACAACAAAGGAGACGAAACACACAGACAGAGGAGAGAGTGCCCACCAGCTTTTTTTTTGTTTTGGTTGGGGGATCTGGTGGAGCACGCAAGGCTGGTCGAGTCGCTCAGCTCTTCGCTTCGCTAACCACAAAAGAGCAGCTGATAGTGAGTGCGAGAAGCTGGTGGTCTGGTTGCAACGAAGAACACGCTTCCATTGTGGTGAGTGTTGATATGCTTCACCAACTGCTCCTCCTTCCCCTCCTCCTTGTGTTGTTCTGCGGCAGTGGGTGCCATGGCGAGGCTGTGCTGAGGGAGGACAGCACCGGTGCACTGCACATCAACACAACAGATGCAGCGACACAGCCCGTGTTCCTGAACGGCGTGAATGTGGCGTCGTTGTTCAAGCTGGCCAGCCAGCAGCACGCCACCATCCAGGCGCAGCAGGCGCGGATCAGCGCCCTCACTGCCGCTGTGTGTCAGCAATACCCGCCCACGTTGGACTTGACCACGCTCACGGACGTTGGGTCAAGCTCTTCCCAGTGGATCGGCGGCGTGCTTGCAGGCAACGGCAAGATTTACGGCATTCCCTACCGCGCACCCTCCGTGCTAGTGATCGATCCCGACTCCAACACGACCGACACAACAACCATCTCTGGCTTTGCAGCGGGCGGTGACAAGTGGGGCGGTGGCGTGCTCGCCAACAATGGCCTGATCTACGCGTTCCCGCATGGTGCCGATTCCGTGCTGATCATCGACCCCGGCACGGACACGGCGGATGCAACGACGCTGTCGGGGCTGAACGAGCTCGCGGGCGCCAGCAAGTGGCTGAGCGGCGTCCTCGTTCCAGAGACTGGCTTGATCTACGCTGTGCCGTGGTATGCTTCCTCTGTTCTCATCCTCGACCCAGACACCAACACGACCGACGTGACCACGATCGCAGGGCTTGGCGGGGCTTGCTGTAAGTGGTATGGTGCTGTTGTGGCCAAGAACGGGCGCATTTACGCCCTTCCTTCAACCGCGGGCGTGGTGCTCATCATAGACCCGACGACCAACACCGCGGACACGACCAGCATCTCACAGCTGTCGGGTGGCAGCAGTTGGCAAGGCACGGTGCTGGCAAACGACGGCCGCATCTTCGGCATCCCTTATCACTCCTCAGACGTGCTCATCGTGGACCCCGACACAGACACTGCAGACATCACCACCATCTCCGGCATCTCCTCTGCACGCGACAAGTGGATCGGCGGGGTTGTGGTGCCAGATGGCCGCATCCTTGCGCTGCCCTACCTCGCGCCAAACGTACTGATCATTGATCCCTTGACCAACACCGCCGACACGACCACGCTCTCTGGCCTGACGAGCGGCTACAAGTGGTGGAGCGGCATTCTCGCCAGCAATGGCTTCATCTATGGCATTCCCCGCGACAGCCACAGCGTGATCATCGTAGACCCCGGGTGCTGACCGCACCGGCAGTGGTGTGCGCTGCAAGGGGTTTACTGGGAAGGACGCTGACGTTTACATGCTTTGTGTGTGGGTGTGGGTGTTTGGTGTGTGTGTGTGTGTGTGTGTGTGTGCATGTATGTGTGTGTGCATGTATGTGTATGTGTGTCCGTGTGCGTCTGTGTGTGTGTATGTGTGTCTGTGTGCGTCTGTGTGCGTGTGTGTGTGTGCGCGCGCATGTGTGTGTCTGTGTGTGTGTGTGTGTGTGTGTGTGTGTGTGTGTGTGTGTGTGTGTGTGTGTGCGTCTGCATTTATGTGTGTGTGTCTGTGTCCGTTGTTAGTTGGGGATACCTTTGCTGCTGCTTTGCGCGTACAGGGCGACCAACAGACGCGTTGCGTTTCAGCACAACGCTTAGTGCCATGTCCCACTCCCACGCGTAGCCTCGCACTTGGATGTTGATTTGCTTTTGGTTTGAGTGGGTCCTTTGCCCGTGGAAGCGTAGTGCAGTAGTGCAGCCTTTCTGCTTCCGCTCCCTTCCTTCCTTCCTCATCCGTGTTGTTTTGTTTGCTTCCTTTGATTGCATTGCTTGCACGCTACGCACGGAGGCAATTTGCTAACTTGACTTCTTCTTTCCCTCCTGCCTTGCTTCGTTGCGTGTTACCTTCTACCTTCCCTTTTACTTCGTTCCTTCGTCTTCCTCTTCGTTCTCCCGTATTCGTTGCTTGCACGCTCCGTCCTTCCTTTTACCTTTCCTTTCTCGGGGAGCTGCCCTTTTAAGAAGTACAGTGAAGCAGACGAAGAGATGAAGGGTAAGGCACAACGCGGGTGGCGTGTGCTATGTTGTAAGCTCGCGTTTGCATCTACACACACACACACACACAAGCACACACACACACACACACACACACACACACACACACACACACACACACACACACACACACACACACACACACACACACAAGCGCACACACAAGCGCGCACACGCACACACACACACACCACATCCGACAGCACAAATTCATTTTCTCGTGTCGCCGCTGTCGTGGTTCGTTGCCGTATTTGTTTGCTCGATGCACGCTTCCAGTTTGCTTGCTTGCTTCTTTGCTTTGTTGGAACGTCCGTCGCATGCATCGCATGCACACGCACACATCACTGTGCTCGCTACGTCTACCACTACTGGTACTGGCACTGACGTGTGGCTCTCCACACGCTCACCTGCGATATTCCATCATCACACACGTCTGATTGCGCGCTTGCCTTCTTGCCTGTCGGTTACGGCTGTCAGTATCTCATCATCGACAAACGAGCGTGTCCACCCACAGACAGCCGCAACACAGGTATTGTCGTGTTCCTCAACAGCACCGCTTGTGTGTGTGTGCGTGTGTATGGCACAAGCATGCGATTAGCTGTTTGCACGTGCCTCATCACATGTCCACGTGTCCACGTGTCCACGTGTCCACGTGTCCACGTGTCAGCCCGCACGCGACAGTGCTTGCCACGTGCACAACCAGCGCCTGTTACGCAAGCCAGACACACGTCGTCCCCTCTCTGCCTCCACTTTCTCCCATCACTCCCATATTCACATACGTGCACATACACACACGCGCACGCGCATGCACGCAAAGCCTCATTTCCTCATCCCCTGCGTACCAACCCTGTTTTTCGTTTCACAGCACATTGAGCGCACGCACGCACGTACGCACACGCATGGGACGCGGAAGCACGTCCGCCAACGGGGCGCACGCGGCAGAGTCGACGCTTGCGCGCGCCGCCAACGCAGCCTCCTTCTCGTCCTCGTCCTCGTCCTCGACCTCATCCTTTTCCTCCTCAGCCATGAACGCCGCCTCAGCGCCGCAGTCGCGAGTGGACGCCACCATCCCACGCGGCCGCAACACCGCCTCCCCTCGCTCGCCCCCGTCATCGTTTTCCCGCGGGTCCTCGCGCAAGAAGCCAATCCCGTCTGCATCCCCGGCGCACCTGCGCATCCTCGTGTTCCAGATGCTCCTCATTGTTGTCAGCATTGGGCGCGTGGCCATGCACTCCTTCTCCGTGTATCTGTGGCATCTTGACAAGCCCGTCGTGTCCTTTCTTGGGTTTGCGGCCCTCATGTCTGCCAAGCCACTGATCATGGCGGTGGTGCGGACAGCGGTGGGTCAGATGCGTGCCAACCGTCGCGTCACCGTCGGCGCAGCCATCCGGCTCCTCCTCCTCCTGCCCGTCGTGTTTTGGTTGTTCCAGTGCTTCCGCGAGCTGTGGTGGACGCACGACTGGCACATTGTTGTGCTGTGTTGGGGGCCGGCCCTCCTTCGCGCCAGTCTTCTGCGCATGGGGCCATCGAGCGAAGCCATCCGCCGGCTCTGGTGAGAGGCAAGAGGGCGTAGGGGTCAACATTTTCTCATTCATACCGTGTCACGCAAGGTCATGCCATTTCACGTCACACACCATCTCGCGTCACATCGCACTCACGTGCTGCGATTACCCTTGATTGTGTGTACTGTTTGGCCGTGTGCCAGGTACCATGCTGGGCCGCCGCACTACAAGCCCGGGGCCATGGCGGACATTCTCAAGTATCTGGCGCGATATGGGACCCTGCGTCTCTTGGAGACCACGTGGTACTTTACCATCCTCCCCTTCCTCCTCATCCCGGTGAGTGCACTGGTGTGTGTTTGGTGTGTGTGTCTGTGTGTGTGTCTGTGTGTGTGTGTGTGTGTCTTGTGTTTGTGTGTCTGTGTCTGTGATTGCTCCGACACTCTTCCCCACTGCCAATGTCGCCTCACGTCTTCTCACTCACATAACTTGTGCACATGAACGCGCTCGTGCCCAATGAACTTGGCAGGACGACCACGCGGTGATGGGCTGGCTGGAGTGCATCGTTCTCGGCGTGTGCGGGGGCCTTGATCTCATTGCCCTCGAGTGCACACAGCCATATTGCAGCTACTGGGAGGTGCGTGTCCGTGCTTGCTCATCACACATCGCCGTGTTGGGTTTTGCCCCATGAGACACACCCTTGCTCTCACGCCTGCTTGCGTTGAATGTGTCAAGTTTTGGCCATCTTAACCATCCCCCACCCCCGTGTGTGCAACTCTTGTGTGCGTGTGTTTACAGCGCCTGTACGATTGCGCGTGCATGCTCGGGCGCTGGCAGCCGTGTCGCACAACCGGCGGCCAAACGTACGCTCACTGTGTGTGTGTGTGTGTGCGTACTCTGCGACTTTGCATTGTTGCAATTGCGTGGTGTGTGTGTGTGTATGTGTACACATGTGTGCTCTGTAACATTGCATGGACGTGATTGCGTGGTGTGCGCCTCACCCATTTGCGCATGTGCTCACAACATTACAGGTGGACGGCAGGCCAAGTGTGGGCGCGGGGCGATGTTGTTCGTCATCGCAAAAAGGTACACGGGGCTGCAGTGCTCGTACTGTTGTTGATGGTGTGCCGTGTTTGTACGTCCTGTTCCACGCCACACTGACATGACTGCCTTTCCCCTGTCGCGTGGTCGCTCACGCCGTGTCACGTGCGTGCATGCGTGCGTGCAGTTTTACAAGGCACTCGACCAAAAGAACACGGCCGAGCCGAGCAACCGCCTCTCGCGCGTGTTCTGGTCGCTCTTCCGCCACCCGGCCAGCGCCATGGCCCAAGTCGCCCTCATCCAGGTCCGCTGGGAATCCATGTCCATGTGTGTGTGTCTGTGTGTGTGTCTCCTGTGTGTGTGTGTGTGTGTGTGTGTGTGTGTGTGTGTGTGTGTGTGTGTGTGTGTGTGTGTGTGTGTGTGTACGTGTGTGTCGGTATAAACACGTGTTGCTTGCTTCCTTCACAAACATACTTGCTTTCTTGCTTGCAAGACATTCTGTGCGTCTCCATCCATCCGACTTCCTTCCACTCTTCATTCTCACTCCCTCTCTATTTGTGCGTCGTCAGATTGGCGTCATAGTGGTGCAGTTTCTCGGCCTCCTGCTCGCTCGCCACTGGTTCATGGTCTCTGTCTGGTGAGTTTTGTGTCTGTGTGTTTGGAATGGGACGTGTTTGAAAAGGGGCGGACAACACCACCGTTTGACTCACTCACTCACTCGCCCACTCACTCGCCCACTCACCCACTCACTCACCGACTCACTCACATATCCACCTGCCCCCCTTCTCCCTTCTCACAGGGGCGGGAGCATCCTGCTGTCGTACATGTCGCTGAGCCACACGCTGGCGCTGCGACGGGGAATGTTGCGGGAGTGCGCACGCATGCAGCACGCGTCACCAAACCAAATTGCCGCCAAGTACTGGCACTAGTCACCCTCTTCCCTTCCAAACACACACACACACACACACACACACACACACACACACACACACACACACCTCAGCTATTTGGTCAGAAAAGAGGAGCACATGCGCCCTGCTCTCGATGTTTCCACGCAATCTTCACCGCTGCTCTCACATGTCGGATGGCATGAGGATTGCAACTCTCCTGCCCAGCGTTGCTTAATCCCATGCGACATTGGGTCGAGTGGTTCAATTAAAAGCAGTGCAGTCTCAGCAATGTGGTCAAAAACAAACATAACACGAAAACACAGCCGCGCAAAATGAGTCCACGGCACCACCAAACTCACACACACACACACACGCACACACTCACTCACTCACTCACACACACACACACACACACACACACACACACACACACACACACACACAACCCGCATCAGTCTGCAATGCTGATCAGGCCATCATCATTGTCATGGTCGTCACCAGCGCTGCCGTTGCCGCCGCTCCCCTGCTGTTTGCTGCTCTTCGGGCGCACGCGTA
>NW_004754914.1:1246481-1248981 GCF_000188695.1 Salpingoeca rosetta | reverse complement strand
AAATCCTTCACGAGAATTTATTTCCATGTTGCTTGCTCTGCGTTGAAAAAACTTGCCGCATCCTCATCATCACTGTCACATCACGTTGCACCTTGCCGCATTCACTGTTCAGCGTTCATTCCACGCAACACGACTTCAACCCAAGAACAAGCAAGCAGGCGTGACAAGTAAGCAAAGCAAGCATGCCCAAAGGCACAACACACGCATACAAAGCACAATCATCTCATCACAAGAAAAAAAAACCCGCATGCAATGTGACAAACAAACAAACACACAAGGCGGAGAGCGCAGGCCACAAGTCAAGCACACACGAGAACAACACGAACGCAGAAGGAGGCGAGTATGAGGTTGAACAAAGGCAATGACATGACTCCTCAGCCAGTCAAGTCCCAACAGTACGCCAATGCCAATTGCTCCGTCCATCAGTCGAGAGCAAGGCGCTCCTCCTTGGAGAGGCGAGAGAGGCAGCGGGCGATGAGGGCGGTCCAGCCCGTTTGGTGGGAGGCGCCAACACCGCGGCCCGTCTCAGGATGGAAGTACTCGTAGAACAGCATCAGGTCCTATCACAACGCAGCCACAACAACACCAGTCGCCACCGTGAGCCACAACCACGCGCCTCGCAAGCACAAGCAAGCACGCACTCAAGCACAAGCAAGCAAATCATGACACTCATTCACACACACTCACACACTCACTCACACTCACACACTCACTCACACTCACACACTCACACACTCACTCACACACACACACACACTCACTCACTCACTCACTCACTCACTCACTCACTCACTCACTCACTCACTCACTCACACACACACACACTCACTCACTCACTCACTCACTCACTCACTCACTCACTCACTCACACCCGCATGCACACCTTGTCCTTCTCGCCGTAGACGGGGGATGGCCCGTTGCATGGGCGCTTGCCGCCCGACTGCGTCACAACCACCGCGTAGTCAACACACACGCGGTGAGCACAATGTCGCTGCGGTTGACGCACGACATGCACACTCAAACACATGCACTACAACCATAGTACAGCCATGCATACTCACACACGCATACACACAACAAATTAACACGACATCACGTCTGACCGTGCGTTCGAAGAGATGGGCGAGGCGGCGCGCAATCTCGTTGGCGGCTTCGCGGAGGTTCATCAAGTTTCCGCTGCCCGTGGGAACCTCAACCTGCCGCCCAAAGGGTGAGTCAGGAGGAGCAGTGAGGAGGGGGGGGGGCAAGACACTCGCAAGCCAGCGCGGAAGCACACACGAAAACACACACACACACACACACACACACACAATCACAAACACACAAACACACACGCACTCACACTCACACTCACACACACACAAACACACACACCAACAGCATACCTTGAGGTTGTCGCCGTGGAAGTAGTGGTAGCGGTCGAGGGCCTCGATGATGAGATAGTTGACGGGGAACCAGATGGGCCCGCGCCAGTTGGAGTTGCCGCCAAACATCGACGTCGTCGACTCTGCAGGCGTGTACTCAACAGACACCTGCTCGGGTTTTGGAGAGGGAACAGGGAAAGGACATTGTGGATGGTATCTTGGGGAGTGAGTGGTATTCAAGGAAGCGCCATGCCACAGCAACACACACACGTACATTTATGCACAACAAGCAAGCAAGCAAGCATTCAACACACACCAACAAATACACCCCACACACATGCACGCACACACCTCTTCTGCTCCAACGGTGGTGACGTAGGGCTTCTCGTACACTTTGCTGAGTGAGCGGATACCTGGTCAGTCCGAGGCAAAAGTGGGTGAGCAGGTGATGGGACAACGCGCGACATGACGGAACATACACGACACAGCACGCAAACACACACAACACAATACGCAAACAACACACACAAACACACACAACACGCAAACACACCGTATGGGGAGAGGAATTCGTCTTCGTCAAAGAGGCGACGGAGAAGGTGACGCAGGCGGTCCTCCGTTGGAATGGAGAGCAGGTGCCGCGTTTGGCCTGATGCAGCAACACACGCACGTGCACAAAACGTAATCCAGGTTACCATCACAACACCAAACCACGAAAAGCATTGTACACATGCACCAGTCACCTCGCCTCAAACAGCGGCGAACAATTCGTCTCTGTGCATCTAATGCGCACCTGGATGCTTTGGATCGCAGCCCTTGACGACGAGGACCTGCCCTGCAAGCTCGGGCGTGTTCTCCATAAACCAGTGGAGGCGCTTGGTGAAGTTTGGCAGCTTGTCCAGGGTGCGCTGCTCCAGCGTCAGGCACGCGTACAGCGGGATGAGGCCCACCATCGAGCGAACTGGCCAGAGGGGAAGGGGCAGCGATGCGTTGGGTTTGTGAGCACAAGGACAAAACGAGGCCAGCACACGATTGGCAGAACAACAGTGCCGATAACCCCGCGCGCACTGACTGGATCACTTGCTCACTCACACACGCACACACGCTCACGCACTCATACACATACGCACAAACAC
>NW_004754914.1:1228131-1241381 GCF_000188695.1 Salpingoeca rosetta | reverse complement strand
GGCTTGATGATAGACAACTACTATGTCTCATTACACCCATGGCATGACGACGTGACGGTGACCAGGCCCAGGCGGGGCGTACAGTCGTGCTAAGCCAGCATACCCTAACAGTGCAGAGCTACGACAGCATGTTTCGGAGTGTTTGTTAGAGCTTCGGGTACTTGCGCTAGGCACATTGATTAAAAAAAACCGTTTTCGCAGTGCAAGCAAGCAAGTAGCGATGGGTGACGTTGCATGGATGTGTGCAAACAGCGTGTTTGTTCCTCTTGTCTGCCTCCGTCTGTCGCGACTCAATGCATGTGTGTGACACACACACACACACACACACACACACACACACACACACACACACACACACACACACACACAACCCAAGACGCAAAGGCTTGCTTTGTTGCCACACCGTGATTCCGAGAAGGCCGTCTTCGCCCCAACGGTAGGCGCGCTGGCGAGCATGCTCATGAGGAAAGTAATCCCAAGCACTCCCGTCCGCACTGGGCAAACGAGAAAAAGCCGTGCAGAACCATGTTCTTTCATGAGAAGGAGGGACCCAAGGCATCATCAGCCAACAGCAGACAGATGCACTCTCGTGCTACAACACAATCAACTTGTTCTGCACACCATGCACCAAGCGCGCAGTCGTGACGAAAGCAGCACGGGTGGTGCATGCAAGCAAAGCGATGGGGGGGGGAGATACAGTGTGGTGAAACGCGCACCTGTAGTCCTCACGGACAGTGCCCCACTGCCGCTCGCTCAGATAAGGACCCCATCGTCCTGCACATGTATGAGTGTGTGTGTGTGTGTGTTTGTGAGTGCACGATGCATGTGCGCATGCTTGAGTGTAAGTATGTGGGTGCACGATGCATGTGCGCATGCTTGAGTGTGTTGGCGAGGAAGCGAGTCGCAGTGCGTGGTCTTGTGCACTGCAGGGCAATCAAGCAAGCAAGATCAAGTGTCCGAGTGTCCACCATGCCCTCCTAAAACACTCACACCAACTCCAAAGCTCACCCCAGTTCTTGGTGCGGCTCTTGGCCTGCAGCATGCGCTTGTATTCCTCGACGTCACCGTCCCACTGCTTGGTGCCATGGCGCGCCAGCACCCCTTTGCGTCGACCAGACATCCTCCTGCTTCAACTTTGAGATGCGGGGAAAATCACACAAGCACACAGACACACAGTCTCCTTCTTGAGGTTGTGTTGAGGTGTGTTCGATCGCCAACGACAACAACAACAATACCAACGACAGCAATACCAACGACAACAACAACAACAAATGAGACCAAGGCCAATCAGTCGATGCCACAAACAACAAAGCGCAAAACCGCAGCAAAACACATTCGATGTGCAAAGCGAGAACGTAAGTGACGCACCCCTTCACAACACACACACGAGCCAAGAGACACGACTTGTGCACCTTCGAGGTGGTTAGGCTCGGGCGTATTGGCTTGGCTTGGCTTGGCTTGGCTTCGCTTGATGTGAGTTGTGAAGGACGCGTCGGTCCAGTCAGTCAGTTCACTGTTTTGTGTGCTTCTGCTTGCAGGCAAGGGCAAACGCAAGTTCTTTCTTTTTGAGGAGGCGTTGTTTTGGTGTCCTTCCAGAATAGTTTTCACGTTTATTCTGCCTCCCAGGTTTGATGCACAATTAACAAGGCGGTTTCTCCGAACACAACAACAAGCAAGCAAACGAAACGACTGCTGGCTCCTCACCTTGTTGCTTTGCTTGTCTCATGTTGACACACATGTGGTCTGTTGATGCATGTGGTCTGTTGATGCATGTGGTCTGTTGAGCAGCTGAGGCTTGCGAGCGAGGAGGAGCGAGACCTGTGTTGGGGTTGAAGAGAAAGAGAGAGAAGAGAAGAGGATCAAAGCAAGGCATGTCACGGTCGTCGCTGGGAACATTTGAGGACGAGGACGCACAGCTGGCGGTTGGCAGCGACGTGGACGACCACGACGTCTGGGCAAGCACCGGTGCGTGGACGGCAAGTGACCATGACCAAGCCCTCGCCACGAGCACATCCTCCTCATACAGAAGCGATGCACCCCAGCGCCGCCGACAACCACGGGAGCGGTCAGGCCCCACATACGAGACGCGTTTGACAAGCTTCCGACGACAGCCGAGGTACGACGACCAAGCCAACTCCAGCGTCGACGAGGACACCAGCGAGGTTGACGCGCCGCGCGTGCTGGACTTGCTGTCGCACAGCGCCGACCACTTGTCGTTCGACGCACACGGCCCACCCAGCGACCACAACAACAGTGAGTACGAAGACGGTGAGCGGTACAACCATCGACACACGTCCTCCATCAACACAACAAACAACAAGGGCACCTCCAATAACCATGACAGCGAAGACGAGGAGAACTGCGCTGGCCGGGATGAGGGCGACGAACACGACGACGACACCGGTAGTGACAATGACGATTACGACGATGATGACGACTACGACAACAGTGACGACTATGACAGTGGCCGTCAAGCATACGGCTATGGGCAACGAGACACACACCCAGCCAAAGACACGGAGGAAGAGGACGACAGCATTGTTTTCGACGACGCCGACAGCTTCGGCAGTTCCGAAGAGCAGTGGTTTGAGCCGTCCGAGGCAGGGCCCAGCCCGGCACCGTACAGCCAAAGCCACAACAACAACAACAACAACAACAACAACAACAACAACAGCAACAACAACAACAACAACAACAACAACAATGCAATGCCTGCACCCCATAGTGGTAGCCACACAGCACACGCTGATGGCGATAGCGAGCAGGATGACAGTGGAGACTCTGTGTTCACGTCGCAGAGCAGTGAAGGCCGCGACCAAACACGAGGTGGAGAAGACACACGGGCAAGCAGGGAGCACTCGCAAGGCAGTGAGCAGAGCGCGGGGGCTGTGGGCACAACGCCGTCATCGTCATCACCGACACCAACAGCAACAGCAACAGCAACAGCGCGGTCGTCGACCCAAGGGCAAGGCGATGGGGATGACATGGCACCCGTGGAGTTTGACGTGTGCTGCATCTCGAGCGAGGAAGAGGGGGAGGAGCAACTTGGAGAAGACGCAAGATCGGCGAACAGTGGCGATGTTGGTGGTGGTGGTGGTGGTAGTCGCGGGGACACTGGTGGTGACCAATGCATTGATGGTGACCAGCAGCTTGCTGCCTCTGTCAACCACGCAGCGCAACAACAACAACAACAACAACAACAACAACAACAACAACAACAACAACAACAACAACAACAACAACAACAACAACAGCAACAACAACAACAGCAGAATCAGCAACAGCGAAGTAGTGAGCACATCATCACTGTCACGGACACGTCGACAGAGGTGACGCGAACAGCGCACCAGCCTTCGGCCCCACAACAACAACAACAACGACGACGACAACAGCAGCAGCAGCAGCAGCGGTTGTTGTTGCAGCAAGAGAACGGCACGAGTGAGAAGAGTGTTGAAGGAGAAGACGAGGGAGAGCAGACACAGAAGAAGAAGCAGAAGAAAGAAGGCCAGCGTGTCTGGACGGAAGAGGAGGTGTGGAAGTCGCACGTGGAGGAGATGGACGCCACCATCAACAAGCAGCTGATCCTGTACACGCCCGCGGCCACATCCATCACGTTGTACCTGGCCACCCTCATGGCGCCCGTGTGCACGTCGACTGGTGACCCGCCAGCGTACATTATTCTTCGCTTGCTCGTCTACACCGTCTCCTGCTGCTTATACATCATCGCGGACGTGTACGACGAGTTTGACGAGGCAGATGCGTACCTGCACCAGACCAGGCCGTACCCCATTGTCATCATGCAGTATGTGATTGCGCTCTTGGCGATGATCGACACTGTAATGCGTGTCATTGTCAACGCATCGCCAGGCACCCCGCTTCGCATGCACCTCGTACGTCCTTGGTGTGTGTGTGTGTGTGTCTGTGTGTCTGTGTGTGTGTGTGTCTGTGTGTCTGTGTGTGTCTGTGTCTGTGTGTGTCTCTCTCTGTCTGTGTGTCTGTGTGTCTGTGTCTGTGTGTCTGTGTGTGTGTGTGTGTGTGGTTTTATGTGCTGACATTCATTGCGACACCAACCAACCAACATCAAATCTGTGCAAGCCTGCGCATGCCAACGCTTGCGCTTATTTACTTCACCACATCTGCACGCAACCGTGACATTGGCTGCCTTGATTGGCCGTTCAACAAATCCTCCCCTCCCCGGCTACTTGCACCACTGCCATTGCTTGGCCGTTACGGTCTCGCCAATCAACCTCCCTCACTTCTTCCTCCTCTTCCTCGATATCCCACCTTCAACCCTCTGCTCCCGCCCATTCCTACCACTGCGTGCGCTTGTGCCTCGCGTGTGCAGTACGACTGGTTCAACGTGCTGTGCTTTGTGCCGCTCCTCGTTGCTGTCTGCACCACGTGGCACAACGTCTACTCCCCAACGTTCCTGCACTGCTGGGCAGCCCGCCAGTCACTCAGGTGCCGCCTGCTACTCTCACGCGCCGCCGAGGAGAGCGTCTATGCGTGTCATTGCATGTCATGTGTGCGTGTGTGTCTTGACTGTGTAGGAACAGCTTACGCGCGCCCACCTGGTGTTGTGTCTGCTGGCTGTTGACACTGAACACCACCGCAAACACGCACACATACACTCACTCACTGACACTCACTGACACGCACGCACGCACGCACATACCTGCAACCGCGACCAGGCTGCTGTTCCGGACGCGACTTGAAGGGCTGATTCGGCTGGAGCGGCGCTCGGAGGATGCTGTCTTCTCCATCTACGACTTTATCAATCTTTCCGGCACGCTTGTCTGCATCCTCTTCACTGCCGCATGCGGTGTCGAGCACCTTGCAAGGTCACACACACACACACACACACACACACACACACACACACACACACACACACAAGCGCACATGCCCACACACATGATAACACATATGTTAACACACACGCACACACATCCCACGCACGCACGCACACACACACACATCCCACGCTCAAGTTGCCACTGCGTCTCGCACGTTTGCACTTCACCGCCACCGCGTCAACAGGAATGGAGTGGAGGAACAGCTGAATCTGTTTGATGCACTGTGGTTCTCCCTGGTAAGCAGCAACCCTGCCACCCCGTACAATTTTGGTCGTGTCCAGAAAGACTTGCACATGCAGCCATCATTCACATCAATTAACATTCACAGCAACGACAAAGATGCACAACACAGCCCATCCCTCAACTCTCGCCTCTCCCTCCTGCTCCTCTCGTGTGCGTGCGCGTTTGCTTTGATGGCAGGTGACCTTTTCCACCGTTGGTTACGGCGACATCACGCCAGACAATTCAGCGGGCAGACTCTGGGTACGCAGCGCACACAGACCGCCAACATGGCATCCATCACAGGCTGCTTGTCACACCCCCACGCCTCACACTACCATTCACACTGCCGTCGCACTACTGTTTGCACTGCCATCCACGCCAACACCGCGATACGCGGTCCACAGGTGCTTGGAATGATCGTGCTGATTCTGGTGCTGCTGCCGCGAGAGCTTGGCCGTCTGGCGGAGATTTACAAGCGGAGCCGCATCACGGGCGGCAGCTACTCCGGACGGAGCAGGACGGGACACGTCGTCTTCTGTGGCGGCCACGTTCACACAGACACCGTCAGAGGTCGGCATGCTCACTGCAGTGGTGTGCGGGGTCCTTGCTCCCCAACGCATCTGACACGTCTTGCACATGTTTTGCCAACAGCTCACACACACACATACATACACACACACACGACACACACACACACACACACGACACACATACACACACACGACACACACGCACACACACGACACACACACACACACACACGACACACATACACACACACACAGACTTCCTGTTTGAGTTCTTTGCGGACAAGCAGGAGACGCGGCCGTTTGTGGTGGTGATGGTCTCTGTTGAGCCGTCACGCGAGCTTCTCGCCCTCCTGAAGCAGCCACGTTGGCGCAACAAGACAAAGGTTCTTACCATGTGCACTGGCCTCTGTGTGTTGTCCGACCCCCTCCTGCTCACACACTCACGCGCACACTCACATACACACACGCACACCCCGTACGCACTCACTCACACCATTAACTCACTCACTCACTCTCACCTACCCCTGCGTTGTTCGCCCTTCCGTCCCTCCACCCGTGTTGCGCTTCAGCTGTTGCGCGGGAGTGCTTTGCAGACGGAGGACCTGAACCGGGCGCTGATCCAGACGGCGGACGCCGTGTTCCTCGTCAGCGAACGCCGTGACTTCAGCGCAGAGGAGGCCGATGCCCGTACCATCCTCAGGTCCTGGGCTATCAACGACTTCCAGGTGCCCACCCACACACCAATGCTCCAGTTCCCTCCATTGTCTTGACACTGCTGCTGCTGCTGTTGTTTAAGTTGTTGTTGCTGTTGTTTAAGTTGTTGTTGCTGTTGTTGTTGTTGTTGTTGTTGCTGTTGTTGTTGTTGTTGTTGTTGTTGTTGTTGCTGTTGTTGTTTCAAGTTGGTCTTGCCATTGCTTGGTCCGTGCTCATCCTCGACTCAACACTCACGCCACACCCGGCCGCTCATGACAACATTCAATCGCGCCCCTCGTCCCAAACGCCAGCCCACGGTGCGGCAGTATGTGCAGATTCTGCTGCCGGAGAACACGATCCACATTGAGAAAGTGAATGGCGTTGTGATCTGCGGCGAAGAGCTACGGCTTGCTCTCCTCTCGTATTCATGTACCACCCTCGGCATCTCAACCCTGGTCAGTGCATGTGCTCAACCTGTTTCTGCCGCGTGCCTTGCGTTGGAATTAACGCCAATGCCGTTTTGAAATCGCATCGTTGCCGATGGAGCGCGCACTCTCACTCACTCAAACATACACACACATGCTCACTCACACACATGCGCACATGCACACACTCAATCATCCAACTTGTATCGAGCAGGTGACGCAGCTGATTCACACAACGTTCCACACGGCGCGGCACGCCCAGCTGCGCAACCGCTACGAGCTCATCTGCCGCACAGAGAGGGACCTCATGTCCCGCCTCAGCACAGGTCAGCATCACATGCTGTGCTTGATACCATCTCACACACGCACACACACACACACGCGCGCACCCAAAATGACAACACGCATCGTCTCTGGATTGCTTGGTTGAGCGTGTGTTTGCTACGAAGCAATCGGACTCATCGGTACCCCCGCCCCCCCCCCCCATTTGGCATCCTGCGCACTGCCATCCATATGTGTGCTCGTGCATGTTTCATTCAACTGTGCAGAGGCGACTCCGCCGGCAATTCAGGAGCGCTGTCGGCAGGAACTGCGGCAGCTGCGGGACCGAAAGTCCGACATTGTCTTCATGTACTTTTACGCAAGTTGCACCTCAAACGAGATTTACGCAATCAAGCTGAGGTAGGTGTGTGTGTGTGTGTGTGTGTGTGTGTGTGTGTGTGTGTGTGTGTGTGTGTTGTGTGTGTGTGTTTGTCTGGCTACATCCTCTTGCTCCGCGTGTCAATTCTTGTCTCACCCCCCCCCCTTACCTGCATGAGCCCCAATCATCAACACGTCCACCCCCACCACAATCACCGACACATCCCACCTCCCTTTCCCCGCGCCTTCGACAGCGAGAGCAAGTTTCTGAAGCAGTTTATTGGGCTGCCGTTCAACAAGGCGTGCTACCGCGCCATGCGCTACGAGATTACGCTGATTGGCGTTGCTGTTGGCGCACCAGAAGGGTCGACGCAGACGGAGTCCCGCGGGTTTGGTGTCGGCGAAGTTGTGCTCAATCCTGGCGCGCAGTTTGAGCTGCAGGAGCATGACGTTGCGTACTACATTGCCAAGACGGCTGAGGAGTACATCCGGGAGGTGACGACGACCAAAGAGGACCCCATCGAGCGGGACCTGCGCGACCACCTCCGCTCCATCTCCTCGAACGTGTTTGCCAACGAGCACTCGCGGTACGTCGTGTCGGCCACTGTCTCTGCACGGCGCATGCAGCGGCAGCGTCGCCCGAGCGTGCTTGATTCGCAGTTGCGGTCCGGCCACGTCACGTCCACACAGGCGCGCAGTCCGCTGGCGACCATGTGGAGCGCACAAGCCGGCAACGGGCCCAGGACGACATCCTCGCCGAGTGGCGGCAGTGGCGGTGGCGGGAATGGACATGGAGGGGAAAGGCAGCAGCAGCAGCGACGGCGGCGAAACAGCGAGGGCATGAGGAGGCGGTCACCGCTTGCATCGAGCAGCGGACAACAGGCCGTAACTAGAGGCTCTGTCAGGAAGCACAGCTTACAGGTGCCGACATGGGGTGGTGATGGTGGCAGCAGCGGCGACAGCCGAGTGAGGAACAAAGAGAGGAACGGGAACAGCAGTGACAGCGGCAGTGCCACCGGTGGCGAGCGTGTGGGCGGGCTGTCGAGACAACAGCAGCAGCTGCTGCTGCACCATCGCGGCAGTGACGGTGATGGCGGCGACAGAAGCGGTGCTGGCCGTCGCCCGTCTCAGCTGCGGACGCGGGCGATGAGCACGAGTGTGCTGTCGACATCACCGCAGACCAGACGGCGTGGTGGTGGTGGCGGTGGTGGCGGTGGTGGAAGGAGGCAGCGGCCGCGGAAGCTGACGTTTTGGGAGCCGGGCAACGAAATTGTGGTGAAGTGCGTCCCACGCGACATCATGTATCTTGGGTCTGTGGAGGTGCCGTGCCACCTTCTCGCCCGCCCGCGCAAGTGGCGCTCTCAGCGGCGCAACCCTCTGGACCTTGGGTCGTACTCTGCAGACGAACTGCGGCAGCACAGCGACTACGTGGTGGTGGACATGACGCTGTCCAACTACAGCAGCAGCGGTGCGGGCGTGTATCTCTTCCTCTCGCATCTCCGTGCCGCGCGCTACGTGCAGCTCGAGTGCTTCGAGATCAAACCCATCGTCCTCCTCATGCGGAAGGTGTGCTTGTGCATGTATGTGTATGTGTGTGTGTCTTGTGCATGTGTGTATGTATGTGTGTGTGCGCGCGCGTGCGTGTGTGTGTGTGTGTCTTGTGTGTGCGTGTGTGTATCTGTGTGTCTTGTGTGTGCAGTCGCATTCACATTCACTTGCCCACAGCTCGGATGCTCTGCTAGAACTCACTGTCGCGCACATCTCGATTACCCGCGTGTTGTCTCCCCATCTCTCCTTCCTTCCTTGATCATCGCCCACAGATGCCGCATCCGCAGTTTCTTGACTTCATCTCGCTGTTCCCGCTGGTGTTCTTCTACATTGGCGGCCTGACGTCCCTGCACGACCCGCGCATCAAAGTCTGTCTGCAGCGCGCGTACATTGTGCTGCTGCTCAAGCCGTCCCACATCACCGGCACGCGCAAGGACACGCACCTCACCGACGCCACCTCCATCCTCGCTCTCTCCCAAGTCGCCAGGTCTGCCATGCGTGTGAAACGTGTGTCTGTGTCTGTGTGCCTGTGTGTGTGCGCGCGCGTGTGTGTGTGCCTGTGTGTGTCCGTGTATGTCTGTCTGTCTGTCTGTCTGCATGTCTGTATGTGTGTCTGCGTGTCTATGCACCTTCGGAATGTCAGTGAATGTCGGTTGTCATGCATTGTCCCGCATCCCGCTCGCTTGGATCTCATGATCGCCTGCCTCATTCCGCCCCGCAACGCCACCGCAGACGATATCCTGCTGTGAAGATGATTGCAGAGTTGGTGCATCGCAACAACATGCGCTTCATGCGCTACCAGGCCATCCAGCCAACCAAGAAGGGCTTGCACTCAGACAGTACGTTGAGAGAGAAGCAGGGGTGATGGCAATGTGCATCACCACCCACGCTTGCTGCTGCGTCTGCTGTTGTGGTTTCTCTCTCTTCTTGAAGCCCGCACTCACACACACGTGAACAAACACACACACTCACACTCACACACACACACACACACACTCTCTCTCTCTCTCTCACACACTCACATTCACACTCACACTCACACTCACACTCACACTCACACTCACAAACGTTAACACACGCACACACATATTCACCTGCTTGCAGGTCCGTTTGGGTTTCTGCACCGCGGGGCGTATGCGAGCGGGACGGTGTTCAGTGCATCCATGCTTGACACGCTGCTGTACCAGGCGTACAATAAGAAGGCATACGACATTGTCACGGTCATCAAGCAGATGCTTGGGGTGCACGTGTTCTCGCCGAGCAACGCCGCCCATGGGAAGCAGCGGCAGCGTGTCAACGCGCATTACGGTGTGCTGGCCCAGATTGTCATCACCTCCCGTCTGCTTCGTCACATCGATGGCCCGCCAATCTACGACTCGCTCGTCCGCTACCTGCTCAAGGTTCGCACCTTGTGTGTGTGTGTGTGTGTGTGTGTGTGTGTGTGTGTGTGTGTGCCTCTGGGTGTGTGTGTGCCTGTGTATCTGTCTGTCTGTGTATCTGTCTGTCTGTCTGTGTGTGTCTGTGTGCCTCTGTGTGTATCTGTGTGTGTGTTTGAATAATCTGATGCAGTTGATGTTTCCCTTGCCAACATGAATGCCACCACCTGTCCCGTGAACTCGCTTATCACTCATTGTGTCGTGAACCGTGCTTTCCCAAGGAAACGAACTGTGTGAGTATTGGACTGCTGTCCACGCGTGTGACGATCAACATGTCGATGATTCCGTCGGTGCCGCAGGTCTCCACGCTCGCCCAATCCGCGCCTGTGCCCATCGAATCCACGTCCTCATCTCGTTCAGAGAGCGAGGACGAGCAGGGACAGGTGTGTACTTGTGTGTGTGTGTGTGTGTGTGTGTGTGTGTGTGTGTGTGTGTGTGTCTGTGTGTCTGTGTGTGTGTCTGTGTCTGTGTGTACTCGTGTGAACTCGTGTGTACTTGTGGATGTCTGTGTGTGTGAGTGCGTGTGTGTGTACTCGTGTGTGAACTCGTGTGTACTTGTGTATGTCTGTGTGTGTGTGTGTGCCCTCATGCCCATGCGCTTGCGGTGCTGTTGTGCATGGCCTCGCTCATGAGTGTGCATCAAGCACCGCGCCTTCCATTGTTGCGCGCTTCCTCCCTCCCCCTTCCCCGCCTCCTGTCCTCACTCCACAACCACCACAATCATCACAACCACCACCGTGACTGCAACAGATTGACGAGCACGTTGCCGAGGCGATGGATGAGGCGCGCGAGCCGCCGTCGCCACCACCAGACCAGCCCGCGTCCGATGACGAGGAACGCGTCTTTGGAGACCAGCAGACAAGCGCGTACGTCCTCACCAACCCGCCGCTCAACACCCCGATCAAGGTCGGCGACATTGTGTATGTGATAGCACGGCCAACGGAGTGGGCGCTTGCCCGCACGGCGAACATCAGCATCTGCACACCTGGCCAGCTGAGCTATTCGGAGGTGGTGGCGCCCGTGGTGGCGGAGGAGGGCGTTGATGGCGATGGCGCACTGCCACGAGTTGCATCGGTGAGCAGCACACGCGACCTGGAGCGCCCGCAGCAGGACGCAGACGTGCTGGGGACAGACAACATCCCGCTGTTTGTGTCGCGTGAGCGGGAGGTACACCCGAGCGAATACGACCAAGGCGCGGAGGGCACGATGCAGATGACGCACGGCGAGGAGGACGTGGAGCGGCGGCGGCAGAGCATGGGCAGGCTGATGATGGGACTGAACAAGTTCGCCCCCGCAGACAACACCGTCTCTCTCGTCTAGGATCTAATCTATCCCGTAATAAATCAACCAAGCATGTTTTGTGTGTGTGTGTGGGGGGGGGGGGTGCGCGCACGTGTGCGTCGTTGTTTTCCCGCACTCCCCTGTATGTATGTATGCGATTTCTGCTGTTCAAACCGTTTACGTATCATGTTGGATGCACGCTCGCATGCTCACACGCGTGCAATTAATAAGAAGACAGCCGCATTCAAGCGTGGTAATGGTGTCCGTTACAGATGAAGAAAGCAACCGATGTGGTGTGGGAGAAGCAGAGTGAGTAGTTCATGCAGGCAGCAATCGCGCGGCGTGCACTTGCACAATTGAGAATCATTCGTGTGAGGGGGGGGGGGTGGTGGTGGGAGTGGTGAAAGCCGACAAAGAATAGGGAGAAGGAAAAGGAGCGTTGGGGAAGCAAGCGAGTGTGTGCAGGACACAAGGAGAGGAAGTGGGGACGAGAAAGCGTCTATTGGCGGAAGAGAGACAGCTGCGTGCTGTGGGCCACGTCTTGGTGTGGTGTCTCCAATGCTTACGCGTCGACGGAGAACGGAACACCATCCTTGCGGTAGAAAGATGGTCCAACAACACGGCGGCGGCCAAATCGAGGCTGCGTTCGTGTGTATGAGTGAGTGAGTGAGTGTGTGTGTGTGTGTGTGTGTGCTTGGATGTGCAAGAGAAAGACAAGGAAGATGACAAGGCGAATATCCACGAGACTCGAACACATCACCGATGTCATGCCACTCAAAGCATGCGTTTTGTACTCACGCCTTGGCTTGCAGAGGGTTGAAGGTCGGCCATCCCAAACGACATGGCCTGCGTGGTTGTCTGCGGTGATCCGTACTTCGCCTCCAGCGGCATTGCGCTGCGCATCTTCAGGTATTGCGCCCTTGGGGAACAAGGGAATACACACAAAGCATGCACCAGTCGATGAGGCGTAGGAGGGTGCACACACACACACACACACACACACACACACACACACACACACACACACACACACGGACTGACGTGGACACATGCACATCGAACACGTTCAGACAGGCCTACGTGCAGCGCTTGCTCACCTTCCTGCGCCCTCCTTGCTGATGCCGTCGTACAACGCCGCTCGGAGGTGATCGGGGATTGGCTTTGGGGCCGTCGCGGTCAGGGCCGCCAGACTCTCCTGCTTGCGCGCTTCCACCATGTGTCGTGGCGCCTCGATGCGCGGCAACGTGCTGCGTTCCAATCATGAGAGAGACGGACAATGGATGTGGACAGTGTGGGCGGGAAAGCACGAAGAAGAAGAAGAAGAAGAAGAAGAAGAAGAAGAAGAATGTCGTGTGGCCAGTGGTTGGCGTTGTTGTGTGAATGTAGGCGGTGAGGGAGCAAGCACTCGAACAGCTTCATTGCAGGTTATGGCGGTGAATTTGGTTTGCGAGTGCACCCATCTTCCCAAAGCATAAGCATGTCATATTGTTGTCAAGACTTACATCGACTTGCGGTTGGCACATGTCTGTCGGACTTGGCGCGCATCCTACAAAGAGGGTTCAAGTGCCCAAACACAGCGACAACATGAGAGCGTGCGGAAGAAGAGATGAGAGACACGCT
>NW_004754914.1:1205631-1223131 GCF_000188695.1 Salpingoeca rosetta | reverse complement strand
TCACCACCACCACCACGAGTAAGTCCCCATTGGCCCTACTTGATGTCGAGGTTTGGGACGCGGTTGAGAAGAACACTCATCACCTCTGCGTTTGGATTGTCTGTCGCCCAGTGCACGGGCTGCCGGCCCTCCGTGTCACGCAGCACCGCATCCGCACCATGCTCTATCAGCAGCAGTCTGCAGGGGATGGAGAGGCAGCATCGATGGCAGTGGTGGTGGCGGTGACAGTGGTTGAGATGAAGATGCCAGGATGGAAACCGCATTGAACGAAGCATGGACACGCCAAAGACACGCGCAGTTCCAGCATTTGAGACACGCACGCAGTGGGGCTTACACCATGACTGGGGTGGCATGGTATGCAGCGTCGTGCAAGGCGGTGCTACCGGACACGCGCTCGCACTGGTTGACATCAGCGCCCTGAAGAATACAAGGAACAGCAGGAACAACGCAGGCGGTTGAATTGCACGTTGCAGCTAAGGCAGAGGAACAGGCAAAGCGACAAGCACCCCCCCCCCCTCACATACACACACAAACAAAGAAACAAAAACAAGCAAGCAAACAAACAAACAAACAAACAAACAAACAAACAAACAAACAAACAAACGAACAAACAAACAAACAAACGCATGAGTTCCAACCCGAGCTCAAACCGCCAATATGCAGACCTGTGTGAGCAGCAGGTGCGCGCATTGCGTGTTGCCGCAGTGCACGGCGTACATGAGCGGTGTGCGGCCGTATTGGTCGACAACATCCACCGGCAGCTGCGTCTCCTCCAATATCTGCTGCAGGACAGACTCGTCCCCGAGGGCTGCTGCCCTGTGCAGCGGTGTCACCTGCGAAGAAGGAGATAAGGGTGTGGATGGTGTGTTGCGTGATGTGTGTTGTTGTGTGCGCGTATATGGGAGTGAGTGGGAAAATGTAAGTGAGAACATGTGTGAATGAAAACATGAACAACATGTGTGTGGTTGTGGTTGAATGTCTTCGAGCTGCACTCTGCCATCCCTGTTGCTATTGCCCTCCACAGTCGTTCGTACATCAGCCACGGTGGTTGAGAATGAGCCAAGGTGTTGTGGCGGTCCCTCTGGAACAGCCGCATCCAGCAGTTGGTCTTCATCATCTGTCCTCATCTCGCCCTGCAGGTGCTGGGACGGCACATGTGATTGTTGCTGCTGTGGTTGCATGTGTTGCTGTTGTGGTTGCATGTGTTGCTGTGGTTGGTGTTGTTGGTCGTATGCGTGTGGTTGCCTCTGAGCCTGTGATGGTAAGCTCGTGCTGGCAGTATGCACGTGGTGGTCACGGTCCCCCAACACCTCACGTGATCTGTGCTCGGTGCTGTCGTGGTCGTCTTCAGCAGCGTGCGGTCGCGAGGATGCCGGGGGCTTGACGGCAATCTGCTTCACAGCGAATGGCGACGCAGCTGTGGCGCACGAGTGGCACCGCGTTAGGCGTTCGGCGTTCATGGTCGTGCACGGAACGAGGACACACAAGTTCATGCTGACACATGCGTGTGCAAATGTGCGCACATGTGCACACGTGCAGCTTCATGCACATCCCACACACACCCACGCACGCACACACACACACACACACACACACACACACACACACACACACACACACACACACACACACACACACGTTTGACAAGTGAGACCTGATGGTAGCGAGGTTGGAATGTCTGATGTGGATGGCTGTGTCGGTGCGTGCCAGGCCTGTTTCAGGAATGGCCTGGACACGGTGTCCGCTTCATCGTCTTGGTCGTCATCGCCACCGCCATCGTGGCTGGCTGCATCGCGCGCTTGCGGCTCCTGTTGCAATGCAAAGCGCACATGTGCAGTTGAGACACACACACACACATACACAACAACGCACAGAATAGCTGGTATTAAGCCGCACCGTCGCACGCACACACGCACACACGCACACACGCACACACGCACACACGCACACACGCACATACACACACACACATACACACATACTTCATCATGTGTTCACCCCACCTGTTCCTTCGTTGACTGGAGGGCGGTTGGTAGCACGTGCACCTTTTCAGAGCGCATGCTCACAAACAGGCCGTGGTTTGGTTTTGCATCAAAGTACCGCACACCTGAACAGACAGGGATGGGGACCGTTGTGTGCAGTTGTGAGCACGTGAGGCATGAATGGCAGAATGCTCTCGTGAGCTGCCGCAACTTTCAGCACAGCAGTCACCAGGGGGGGGGGGTGTTGCAGGCATGGCAAATGCAACCAATGCAGCGATGTGTACCGTCCACTGTTCCATTGTGTCGTCCATTTGCATCGTCCAGTTCAACGCCGAGCCACACTCCAGCCTGCCGCTCAAACTCTAGCGGGGGGTTTTTTGTGTGTGCATAAATGTGTGTGTATGCATATATGTGTGTGTGTGTGTGCGTGCGTGTGTGCGTGTGTGTGCGTGCAAGTGAGCGTTCTATGGAGTGGGTGTGTGCATATGCCATCGAAGAAGATCAGAGCAAGTGTCAGATGCTCTGGTGAGAACACTGCACATTGAACGAATAGGGCGGTTTGACTCATCAAACTCTCCCTTCCTCCATGCCTTCGTCGTCATGGTTTTCTCCAGCCATAAGCTGGAGCGTCACCATCACACCTGTTGTGCCGACATATTGGAGAACACCGTGGCCAAAACCGTCGACATTCACGCGCTTCCCAACATCTGCTTTGGTCAGCGCAATCCCAACTGCAACCAGCGCAAACCAGACAGACAACAAGGGCAAGGAAAGCAGCCGAAAATGTCATGTTAAACCCGTGATAGTGGGTATTTGATCAGGAGGATCGTTCATGTGTAATATCCGGGGTTGCATCAATGGTTCATGCAAAGAGACGCATGTTACCTGCAGTTGATTTGCGATAGCGAGCAAGCAGCGGTCGGGCCTGTGTGCAGCAGACAAGCACGTACACAACAGCAAGCGCGTTGTTTGTGGTTTGTGTGTGCGTATGTGTGTGTAGATGAGTGTCGTGTGTTTGTGGTGTGCATGTGAGCGGTTTGTGGTGTGCAAGAGAGAAAGAGAGGGAGAGAGAGCGCGTGCGTGTGTGTGTATGGACCAACAACACTTTGGAGACATGTGAAGCAGCCCATCTCGAAATGTGGAGCACAACAGCTTGGCGGCCGAGTCAAATACGCACCACGTCAACGTGCATTCGGCGCGATGCGCCTGCTTTTGATCGGGCACGCTTCTTCGACGGCATCACGTCCGTAAAGGCGCTGGCATCGCTATCACTGCCATCGCCACTGACCCGGCCGCGGCTGATGCGGCGAAGACGAGACGCAAACCCCGTGTCGCTGTCTCGTCGCGATGTGCGCTCGGGACCCTCCTCATCATCATCGCCATCATCATCATCATCATCGTTGGCGTTGCTGTCATCTGAATCGTCCTCCAGCACGGTGGTGCGCTGCACAACGGCATTGCGTGTTCTGCTGGCTCGTTGCAGCTGCGACGGCAAGGAAGCATGTGCAGCGGTACCTTCGGCTGCGGGCGAATCATACGCGTCGCCATCACTGACATCATCGTCACTGACATCATCATCTTCGTCCTCACCGTCATCATGTTCGCCGGCATCACCCTCGGGAGCCGTACTACCCCACGCACTGGTGTGTGATCCTGCAAGCGACCGCCAATATTGTGCGTGTGTGTGTTGTGTGTGTTGTGTGTATTGTGTGTGTGTGTGTGTGTGTGTGTTGTGTGTGTAAATAGGAATGAGATAAGCAGATCGGCAGGCTGTGGGCACAACTTTGCACGTCCACTCTCCCAAACAACCACCCACCGCTGCAACATCAACACACACACGAGCACGACGACATAATACACCAACCAAGCACTGCGCGTCCGATTTCGTATGGCTTCTTCACTGGGATCTCCTGCTGGACACGCCGTGCCCCTCCCAGCTTGCTACCTTCCTTCACCGCCGCAACAACATCGTCCCACCGTTCATCTTCATCCATTGTTGTTAGTTGTTGTTGTTGGTTGTTGTTGTTGTTGTTGTTGTTGTTTGTTTGGTTGGTTTCGAGTGGTTACGGAAGATTTGGTATATCTTCATTTACTTTTCCATGGACCAAACGAACCATCGAAATGGTGCAGTGGCTTGTGTTGGTGGTGGCGATTGTGGTTTTTGGAGGGGCTGCAGCCCACGGCGTGGTGGGCGAGGATACAGCTGCTGTTGAGGTTCCACACGGATGCAAGGATCCCCGCGACTTTGGTGCTGTTGCCGGTGACCCCGAGGCATGGCTGAACAACACACTGGCCATGCACCGTGCGTTCAACGCCGCCGTGGCCTCCACTGGCACAGTCTGCGTGCAGGTGTGTGTGTGTCAGAGGGTGACTTGGGGTGGAGTATGAGCGTGAGAGAGTGTGTGTTGATGAGAGAGTGTGTGTATTCTATGTGCTGTGTCTGCATCAGTGTGCGTGTGTGTGTGTGATCGTGGACATGGGTCAACTGGGCACAGGAGGCTGTTGTGACTGTGTGTGTGTTTGTGTGTGCTTGCATGCGCCCAAAGTTCACTCGCACAACAACACGGCCACTCACCAACAACTCCCCCCTTCACATACACACACACACCTACAACGCTTCCGCGTTAGGGCGGAGACTTCACTGTGGCGGACGTGTATGCTCCAAGCAACTCAGTGCTTTTCATTGCACAGCAGGCACGGCTGCTGAGCTCCGTGCCAAACTGTACCCACGCCCTCCTGCACCTTGAGCATGTCCAGAATGTGACTGTGGAAGGCGGCGGCACGCTGTACGGAAACGCCGAGCACTACATTGCCTCGTACAGCGCAAAGGACAACCGCTTCAACCCAACGAAACCCGACGGCTCTCGCCCCCGCGTCATCTTCAGTGAGTTTCACAGCCGTCGATGTGACATGCAATCGGGTGTGCTGAGTATGTCCTCAGTAACGTGCAACTCACACAGTGCTTGACACTGAAAAAGGACACACCGACACGAACTTGTACAAGTGCGCACGCTTTCCTGCTTCACACTCATTTGCTTCTCACACTCACAAATGCCTCACTGTCTTCGCACTCCATCGTTCACGAATTCACACACACACACACACACACACACACACACACACACACACACACACACACACACACACACACACACACACATAACTTTATACCCCTCAGTGCACAACGCCACGGACGTGGTGCTGCGTGAGATCTCGGTGCTGAACGCATCTGATTGGCACGTGCACATCCAAGCCAGCCGCCGTGTCCTCGGTACGCTGCTGCCGTTGCTGTTCCTGCTGTTGTTGCTGTTGCACAGCACAAATGCATCCACCTCATCATTGCGCAACCAGTACCGAGCGTTAGCGGCTGAGAAACAAGACACGTTCACGCATGTCACATCGTGCACTCTGATTCACACACCACGAACCGCCCTTCTTGTGTGCGTGCGCGTGTACACGTTTGCCAGTGGACAGCGTGTACATCCACGGCGACTCGCGGTTCCCGAACAACGACGGGATTGACCCCGACAGCTCGATCGACGTGACCATCCGCAACTCCATCATCGACGTTGCAGACGACGGCATCTGTCTCAAGGTGACGATGATGCCCCAAGCGAGGGCGAACAAGGATGGGGATGACGAAAGGCGATATCATGGGGTTGTATTTGAGGTTGTATTTGAAGTTGGAGGAACTCCCCATGGCTGATCTCACCTGTTTCTCCTTCCCCCAATGATTGCTGAGGCTCACAGACGCTCAATGTGCGCGCGTAAACACTGCGTGCACGTGTGATGTGTGTGTGTGTGTGTCCTGATTTCGTGTGTGCGGGTTGGTGCTGCTACCAGTCGACGGCGGGCATGGGCCCGCTGGCGAATGTGTATGTGCACAACTGCTCGATCCGCAGCCAGAGCCACGCCATCAAGTTTGGCAGCAACACGGACGAGGACATGTACAACGTTCTGTTCGACCACATTGCCATCCTCGACACGAACAGCGGCCTCGCCATCCAGCAGCGCTCAAACGTTCGTTCACAATTGCACTGCACTTGGTGTAGTGTGTGCTAGTGTAGTGCGTGTGAGTGTGAGTGTTGTGTGTGCTAGTGTTGTGTGTGTGTGTGTGTGTGTGTGTGAGTGTTGATGTTGTGTATGTGTGTGCAGTTGCGTGCATGTATCATCGCATGGTATGAAACTTGCACCCATCCTCCCCACACCATATTCACACTCCTTGTCCATCGCGTGTGTCATGTCAGGGAAGCATCTACAACGTGACCTGGTCCAACATTGGTCTCCAGACACGTTACAGCGCCCCACGCTGGTGAGCACTCGCTCGGCACAGATGCCCTGACGTTCACACACAGGTTCACACACAGATTCACACACAGATTCACACACCTGCTCACTCACTTACACCGCCCACCTACCCCCCCCCCCACACACACATCTCATTGACATTGTGCACGTGCGTGCTTCGGTGCCAGGTGGGGCAACGGCGAGCCGATCGTGATCACATCTGAGCGGCGGGCGGGCGGACCACCTGTCGGCAACATCCACGACATCCACTTTTTCAACATCAGCGCCCAATGTGGGAGTGTGTGTGTGTGTGTGTGTGTATGTGTGAGTGAATGTGTGAGTGTGTGTGTGCGTGAGTGAGTGAGTGTGTGAGTGTGTGATTGAGTGAGTGTGTGTGTGTGTGAGTGTGCTTGTGCTAGTGTCCCCGTGTTTTCTTCCAATCCACATCGCATCTGCGCTTGGCATTCCGGTCCGCTGCTGTGTTATCACCACCACCACCACCACCACCATCTACGCCTCACGCGAACAACAATGTGTACTGCATGTGTTGCGTATGGCTGCACTGCCCTGCCCCCAACAGCGGAAAACGGAATATTCGTCAGCGGCGCCGCGCACGGCATCTCGAACATCACGTTCACAAACGTCGATTTCACCGTCGTTCTCTTTGGCAACTACAGGTCCATCGCTGTACCGGCTGCTGTCGTGGTCGTAGTCACATAACTAACTTGTTCCGGCATTTTCTGCGTTCTTGCTCATGTGCTCTCCTGCCACTTGCGGACACGCATGCACGAATACAAGTACACACTCTCATTGTGGGCCATGTTTGCATTGTGCAGCTCTGGTGAAGGGCCACCATGTTTCGCAGCCGATCACGTGTATGACGCAATCCCTTGCATGGGAACACACGACAGGCGCCCATCAGGTCCGAAGAATTGTGTGTGTGTGTGTGTCATTCTGTGCGTGTGTGTGTGTGTGTGCTCTGCTTGTGATTGTACGTGTGTGTGTGTGTGTGCTCTGCTTGTGATTGTATGTATGTGTGTGTGTGTGTGCTCTGCTTGTGATTGTATGTGTGTGTGCGTTTTTGTGTGTGTGCATGCTATTGGCAGTCACTGCAGAGTTTCTTTACTGTACCAACACTCACTGTCACATCCCACCGCGTTGCCCACGTGTGCTTCATCAGCGCGCGACGGGCCCACGTGCTCGTACTACTGCCGAAAGATTGCACAGGCAGATGCTTTCTACTTCGAGCGCACGCAGGCCGTGAGTCTTCTTGCACTGGTGGTGGTGGTGGTGGTGGTAGTCGACGTGGTCGCGCGTCCTGCTGCTGGTTTTGTTTTTTGTTTTTTGTTGGTGTTCGGGCTTGCTTGTCCAACTGCTACTCACAACCACCCCCCAAAACACCCTTTTATTCACACACACATACACACATACACACATACACACACACACACACACACACACACACACACACACACGCACGCACGCACACACACACACACACACACGCACGCACGCACCCACGCACACACGCACGCACGCACCCACGCATGCACAACAGACGCTCAAGAACATCCTTGTGACGTTTGAAGGGGTGCGGCAGCCGTGGTTTGGCACTTGTTTCAACCACGATGGCGCCAGCGACGTCACGGAAACGCACGTGCACTGTGTCAGCTGAGCACGTGTGCCGTCACGCATCCACACGCGCGCGCACACACGCTGATGCTGTTGCTGTTGCTGTTGCGTGTGCACATGCACTTCCCCGCCCGTTATCCTTTGCTCTTCTTCCTCTTGGCAAGCAGTTTTCTCTGTCGTTACAATCCCATTGTTCACCGTTCACTGTTCACTGTTATCACACCCACACACACATGCACACATGCACGCGCACGTTCACGCGCTCAGCCAATACATCGCTAAGCAAGGGAAAGTCACGGAAGCGAAACTCGTGCAATTGTAACGTAACGAGATGAAAAGCAATTCTGAACAAAACAAGGGAGAGGGCCCGATTCCACAAACGTCAGACATACACACACAGACACACAGACACACATACACAGACACACACAGACAGACACACACACACAGACACACACACACGTACAGAGGCAACGCTGTCATGTGCACTGCTCATACTGGTCCTGTTGTGGTGGCGGTGAAGTTGATGGCTGAGGTGAGTCATGTGATGGGACGGACGTAGAAGCATGGGATCTCTCCAGATACACAGAGACAGAGAGAAAGAGACGCAGACACACAGACAGACAGACCGACCAACAGACAGACATACACACGCATGCGCGCGCACACACACACATACACACACACATACACACACCTGGAACTCTGCCCGGAGCCAGAAAAAGTCTGGTCTGCTGTCTGGCGCAGCGAAACACGCATCAACAACAGCGGCAACAGCGGTTGGCAGCGCATCTGTCGGGAGGGTGACGTCGCCTGCCGTGATCTTGTCGCGCCACAGCTCGTCATTGTCGGGGTCATCAACAGGCAGAACGCCGCAGCCAAACACCTCGAGCACCAGCACCCCAAACGCCTTTCGCACACACGCGCATGAACAGCAGCAGCAGCAGCATAAACAGCAGCAGCGGCAACACAACAAGTGAAATGGGAAAAGTGAGCCCAATACACAAACGTACAAGGAGCATACATGCGCGCACACACACACACACACTCACACACACACAGACACACACACAGACACACACACACAGACACACACACACACACACACACACACACACACACCCATGCATCTGCGTGGCTGGTGGCGGCGTCGTCAGCACCGTCCTGCAGGAGTTCGGGCGCGGTGCGAATGGCGTTGAGGACCGAGCGTCCGGCCCACGGCCCAACCTTGAAGGCAAGCGGACTCGTCTCAACCACACACGTCGCACACTGCTCCCACGTGCAGGTGTTGTTGTGTGAGCGGTGTGTTTGTGCGAGAGAAAGGGGAGGGAGGTTGGGGTGCGAAGAGTTGCAACGTTGGCGGGCGGTGAGCAAACAGTCGTGTGTTACAATGCACTCAACCGTGCACACGTATGTACACATACACACACACACGCACACACAAATGCGAACACAGACACACATGCAAGCACACAGGTACACACACACACACACGCGCGCGCGCACACAAATGCAAACACACGCACACAGACACACACACACACACATACACACACATACACAACCAGACAGCCGCTGGTACACGTACGCTGAGGTTTCCGTGCGCAAATCCGGCGTCATCAAGGGCGGCCATGCCATCAGATATGTCTGCCAATATCTTCAGCCTTTGCTTCAGCGACAGGCTGTCCCCTTTCTCCTTCAGATAATCCAGCAGGGTCTTGTCGCCATTCTACAAACCAGCGCAGAGAGGTGTGGCGAGTGAGTGAGCGACAGAATAGAAACAACAAGAAAAGCGTCTGAGCGTAGGTGATGCTGCTGCTGCTGCTCTGCGTGCGTGCGTGCGTGTGTGTGTGTGTGTGTGTGTGTGTGTGTGTGTGTGTGTGTGTGTGTGTGTGTGCGTGTGTGCATAACTTTGAACGGCTCGGCGATGCGATACATGACGAGTGGTTGAATCCAGACCTCAAACAGAACGAAGAGTGCCTTGTTTGATGGGAAGAAGCCAATCTGTTTCAAGACGTGCGTATCCTGCACTTGCGCCTGTATTGCGAAAGAAAGCATGTGCAGTATTGAGTGAGCAGAGAAGAGATGACAAACACAACAACCCCAATCAACCGCTAACAAAGCCACAAACCCATGTTTGCTCTCACATACGCAACAGCACACACACACACACACACGCCCACAAGCACAAGCACACGCGAGCACTTGCGACAAGGTCCATTGCGGCGCACCATTTGCACGATGGCTTTCAATGCCTCTTGGTTGTTGTCTTTTGAAACTTGCAGCTTGCCCACCAAACACTGAATCTTGTACCCTGCGAGAGCGAGCGTGTCCACAGTGAGCTCGGTGACACAAGATCGTGTAGCATAGCCACAGCGGCGCACAAACACACCACACAGTAATGTATGCGTGTGTGCGTGTGTACGCACACATATACTCAACACACAATGACACAATACACACACGCGCACAACACACAGAAACATACACAATCACACCACACACACAATCACATACATGCACACACACACACACCTTGATCCATGTAGCTGCCGGTGTGAAGCGTCAAATCACCGCCAGCAGGTTTTGCTGTTGAGCAAAGCGGCTTGCCCATCGTCGGCCGTTGTGTCATGATGCGTGGTTTCTGTGCATCTTCGTTGTCCTCCCCACACACCGCAGCCATCACCACGTCCAACCCCAACGCATCCTCATCATCGCCACTTGGTCTGCTCCCACAGCCGCCCATCGCTGCCTTCGTTGTTGCTGCTGTCGATAGCCGTTAATATCTTCCTCCAATTCTCCACAACCGCCCCGCGGTCCTGCCTGGCTCTTCCTCCGAAGGAACAACAGGCAGCCGCCTGCAGCAGCTTGCACGAAGAAGAAGAGACACCCACCCCCACCAACACACCCACCAACATCAGTCGCTCCCTTGCTGCTTCGTTTTCTTCTACTTCTTCATCGCCGGTGTCTCCAACGTTTAGTCTTTCCCCTCCCCGCTCTTCTCGGTTGCCGTGAGTGTGGGCGCGCCGAAAGCAAATGACGGCCATGACCACTCACACAACAAGCCTACAACAACACCATCGTCAGCAGCAGAAGCAACAACACCAAAAACAACAGCAGCAACGACGGCGACAACGACGATGCACACGGTGGCAGTGGCAGCGGCCAATCGTCAACGTTGGGCGCGTGCTGCTGTCTCTGGTGGTGGTGCCGGTAATCTTGCTTGATTTGCACTCACTGGTGATCTCGCCATCTTCGCCATCGACACCGTCGTTGCTGTGCTCGGCCGCGTGCCCCGAGAGCGTGCCTGGCTTCGCACCCATGACATGCCCGGACACCACGGTTGGCGCTGCGTGTGCGCTGTCGTGCCCCGCAAACCCCAACGTGGACGCGCAATACGTGTGCGCCTCACTTAGCAACGGTGATGCATGGGTCGTGCAGGGATCAACGTGCATGCAAAATGCCATCTGCGCCCTCTGCACGTGCTCCGAGTCAAACACCAGGGTATCCTGTGACCCAGCCGTCGTCACACCAAATCAGCTAGCTGGCATCTCCCCGACTGTGACGCACGTCACCATCGCCACACAAGACACGCTCGGCACCAATGGCACCTCGTTCCAGCTCCCAGCGCACCTGCTGTACGCTCTGCCGCAGCTGCTGGAGCTCCGCTTGGAGAATCAGGAACACTTCAGCTTCGATAACGACGCAGCCGCCGTGGCCCAGGCCCTCGCACGGAATGGGCAGGTTGCCCCGGGGCTGCAAGTCCTCGCTGTCACGGGTGCCGCCACGGGCAGCGCCACCGCTCTCGACGACCTGTTGCGCCGCGTCGTGCCGGGTGGATCGACGTGCCCTGCACCGGCCGCTGCCGGGCTGACCGTTGACCTGCGAGGCAACGGAGCGTGGCTCCAACAGCAGCCGCTGCCGTGGCGACGACTGCAGCGCGCAACGCATGTCATTCTCGACAACAACGCACTGGTGTCGCTGGAGGTGGCTGCAGCCGATATCACGGACTGCTGTCTTCGCTCCGTCTCTGCCCTGCACAACGCCATCACCACCCTGGACCTGGCTGAGCTCGGTGACTGTGAACAGCTGGCCCAGCTGCACCTGCGCAACAACTCGCTGACACACCTGCATGCGGGCGCCCTCAACCAGGAGCCGCTGCTCACCTTCCTCGACATCCGCGACAACAACATCGCCCTTGTCGACACGTTTGCGTTTGACCTGTCGTTCAGCCGGTACAGCCAGTACTGGTCCAGCATTGCGCAGGCGCTGCACATGAGCGGCAACCCCTCCGTCTGCACACTGCAACTCGAAGATGGTGAGCGCCTGGTCATGTGCGCTTGTGCAAACGGGTACACGGGCGTGCCGTCGTGTCTGGACCTGCAGCCAATCGCGTGTCCAGATGGGAACGGGACGGTCATGGCGCAGCAGCTGTGTGATGGCGTGCAAGACTGTGCCGACGGCTGGGACGAGCAGCAGTGCACTGCACACCTCGTTGCATATGAGGACTCGCCATGTTCGTCCTTCCATCGCTCGGAGCCGTGCGAGATCACGTGTCGCGGGCAGTTGTTCCTCACTACTGCCAGCGGACACGTGACAATTGAGTCGCACCCGAATGCGTGCGACAACTGCGCTGTTGGTCTCGGCTCCATCGCCGACGACGCCGTCAGCAGTGGCATCAGCTCATGGACCAGCCTCAGGTGCACGAGCAAGCCGTGTGTGTGCGTGCGTGTGTGTGTGTGCGTGTGTGCGTGTGTGTGTGTGTGTGTGTGTGTGTGTGTGTGTGTGTGTGTGTGTGTGTGTGTGTGTGTGTGTGTGTGTAGTTGTGGCGTGTCGTTACGCTGGCGTGTGTCAAGTGTATCACCTCTCCCTCCAATCACATGACGTCTCATCGCCACCGCAATCTCTGCATTCGTTGCCCTTTGACCATCAGCTTCGAGGTTGATGGCGGCTTCGTGCGGGTGCGCTCCATCGTCCCTGCGCGCGATGGCGATGAGGGTCCCGTGTTTGTGCTGCAGTGCAATGAGCTCTATCGTGTTGTTGGCGGCAGCTGGCTCGGGCTCAATGCATCCGTGTCTGCAACAGCGTCCCTCTCGACGGCCACCTCGTCACAGCCGTCGTCATCGTCCGCACCAATCACACCCACGCCTCTCGCCACCCTCTGCCCAGACATGACATCAAGTATCGTTCACTAGTAGCACGCATTTGCGTGTGCAAGCGTGTGTGTTGTGTGTTTGAAGGTGATTTGTGTGTGTATGTATGTATGTGTGTGTGGTTTGTGTGCGCGTTGTGTGTTTGAAGGTGATTTGTGTGTGTGTGTGTGAGTGTGTATGTGCCTGCGTGTTGCATACCTGCTGGTGTGTGAAACGTAAACATGCGCGATTGCTTCCCTCAAATCAGTGACACGACTTGCCGCCTTGTTCTCACACTGCCATCCCTGCTGCACCACGGCTCCCAATGCTATCCCCGCCATTATCGTCTTCAGCATTCCGTGCCTCCCACTGTTCCCTCGTGCCTGCAAGCACGTGCACACCCGACTGCATCAACTCCCGCATCGCCCCCTTCCCCATCACGTGCACCGCCACGGGCGCATGGAGCGCTGATCCGTGCGCTGATGTCGGCGACGACTGCGGCGGTGCTGCCTCGCTCACCCGCCTCAGCCCTTCGTGCTCAAACCTCCCGTCACCCAACGTGAGCACGCCGCTGTCTGTGCGTGTGTGTGTGTGTGTGTGTGTGTGTGTGTGTGTGTGTGTGTGTGTGTGTGTGCGTGCGTGCGTGTGTGTGTGTGTACATCATGCCAGCTGTTAAATGGAATTAGTCAACCATCACCTGTATTCCTTGCCGCTGCCGGCACGTGTCACACCAACCATGGGCAGAGCAAGGGTGCAGCCTACTGCAACGTGACCTGCACTGACGAGGAGGACGCAGTTGCTCTGTGCACTGGCGATTCATGGTCATTCTTCTGCCGTGACGATCCAGGTGCCTGCAAGCAGACAATCATGTCGTTCATTGCTCTGCATGCACTTGTACTTGGTTGGCATATTTCCTTCCTTCAGTCTGACTTTGTGTGTATTTCTCTGTATGCGTGTGTGTGTCTGCCTGTGTGTGTGTCGCTCTCTCTCCGTGTGTGTGTGTGTGTGTGTTTCTGCCTCTCTCGCTCTCTCTCTCTCTGTGTCTGTGTGTGTGTGTGTGTGTGTGTGTGTGTACGGCAGATGTTGAGCTGTCGTGCACGGGCGATTCTCTTCCCGCGTCGTCGTCGTCATCGCTCGCAACAGGTGCCAACCCAACAACGCCGTGAGATGAACTGTGCTCGTGCGCGTGCGTGCGTGCGTGTGTGTGTGCATGTGTCTGTGTGTGTGCGTGCGTGTGTGACGCTTTGCTGCTCACAACAGTGTCAATATTCACCGGACTTGTTCTCTGACAGGGAGTATCATCGGAATTGTCATTGGAGTGCTGGTATTGACGCTCGTTGCTGCTGTGATTGTCACCGTCATGTACCGGTATGTGTGAGAATGGGGCTTTTGCCCATATGTTTACTTCTGTCTGCTTCCGGCCTTTCACTTGCAAGCAACTCAACAACACGTGTAAGCCCGTACTATCTCCCCTCTCACGTAACCACTACCACCACCACCACCACCACCACCACCACCACCACCACCACCACCACCACCACCACCACCATCATCATCATCATCATCATCATCATCATCATCATCATCATCATCATCATCATCATCATCATCATCATCATCATCATCATCATCATCATCAGGCGTCGCCAGGCCGCAACCGCCGCAGCGCTCGGGCTGCTGGACCGCCACCAGTCGCGGGTGATGCACGAGCTCGAGCGATGCAATGTGGTCATCTCGCAACTCGGCGGCGGCAGCAAGGACTGGCGACACCGCATCCAGCACATCGACAGGTCTGGTGTGGTGTGGTGTGATGAGGACAGGGGAGGGTGATGTGGTCTGGTTGCATGATGACACATGTTTGTATGTGGGTGGTGGTGTGTTCATCTATTCATGCCTCGTGTAACCATTGTGTGCGTGTGTGTGTGTGCAGGTCCTCTGTGTCGCTGCAAGAGGAGCTGGGGCGCGGTGCCTTCGGTGTTGTGCGAAAGGGCATTTGGACAAACAAGAAGGGCGTGCAAACGTACGTGCACTCTGCATACTGTTCTTGTGCGCATATGTGCGTGTGTGTGCATGTGTGTGTGTGCATGTGTGAATGCATGTGTATGCATGTGTGTGTTGTCACTAGAGAGAAGCCAAGAGTACAATACATCTGTAGTTCACACCCCCCCCCCCTTTCCCCGCGCTCCCTCCCACCTTGCACTGGGCATCAGTTCGGTTGCGGTGAAGATGATGGCGGGGAGCGGCGCATCGCTGGAGGAGCAGGCGTCGTTTCTCGTCGAAGCACACATCATGGCCGTCCTCAGGTCAGTCCCCAATCTGTCCACAGTTGCATGCCATTGACAGTGGCTGCAGCTGATGGGACGTGAAGTGAAGCTTCACCACAGTTGATCCCACCTTCACCACGACCTTGATCTCATCTTCACCACCACCACCACCACCACCACCACCACTGCATCCCTTCCCTAACCTCACGTTCATCTTCCTCGTCCTGGCCATGTGCAGCCACCCGTGCCTGGTGCAGGTGCTTGGCGTGGTCACCGGTGACAGCGCACCCCCACTCATCGTCGTTGAACTCATGCGCAACGGCAATTTGAGGGAGTGAGTGGACAACAGTTGCACTTGTACCAGCACGTTCACATTTTGATTGGTTGACTGGCTTGTTTTGATGGACTGACATGCACTGGCCTTGTGCTGTGTCATTCACGCACACTCACCTCTCATGTTTGCAATGCTCCCCACCCTTGCCACACTGCCACCTACCACCACCTTCCTGCACCACCATCGTCATCGTCACTGTCGACGTTGTCGTTGTCGCTGCTCAGTTTCTTGCGCGCACGGGCCACCATCAACCCATGCCCGCTCACATGGGGACAGGTGCGGTCGCGTGTATGTGCGTGTGTGCGTGTGCATGCGAATGTGCATGTATGTGTACACATGTGTAAGTGCCTTGTGTGCCTTTGTGCTGAGCACTGAAGCACGTGCATGAGCAAGTGCATGACAATGCAGAAACACAACGCTCCAAACCGACGCACGCATACACAAATACACACACACACACAAGCAAACAAACAAACACACGTATAATCTTTATCCTCCACTCACTGCCCGTCGCTGCCCACGCTATTTCACCATGCAGCTGCTGGATGTCTGCATCTCCATTGCGGACGGCATGGCATTTCTCGCGTCAAACAAGTGAGGGTTCTGTTCCGTATCATGCAAGGGCTGTAACTGCTTCCTAAACACGCCCTTAATCATGACCCCGACGACAAGGATGTGCACCGTCAATGTCCATGTTGTTGAAGCATCTTTCTCACACATCGCGTTGTCCACCGGCGTCACCCTTTCATTGCCCACATGTGGCGTCTGCTACATCGACAGCATTGTGCACCGAGACTTGGCCTGTCGCAACGTCCTCGTGGGCGAATCCATTGCCACTGTCAAAATCAGCGATTACGGAATGGCCCGCTACCTGATGCAAGCAGACTACTACCGCATGGTACGCAGCCGTGTATGCGTATGTGTGTAGGTGTGTATGTGTGTGTGTATGCAGCTGTGTTTGCGTGAGCGCACCATTTCATGGATGCTTGACTGTTCCAACCTCTTGCTGCGTTCAACACGTCGTCGTCATCACAACACCACATTACCCCCGCTGCACATATCACCCTCCTAACATCTCCACCCCCCCCCCCCTTTCGCCGGCAGACGAGCGACACTGCGCTGCCGATGGCGTGGATGGCACCGGAGAGTGTGAAGGACAACAAGTGGTCAATCGCAAGCGACGTCTGGTACGGAGCAGTTGCTTGCATGCATGTACCGCTTGCTTGCAGGCACAAGAGAGAGAGAGAGAGAGAGAGAGAGAGAGAGAGAGAGAGAGAGAGAGAGAGAGAGAGAGAGAGAGAGAGAGAGAGAGAGATTGTGTTAGTGATGCAGTGGGTCCTTTGCTTGTGTTTACCACTCACACGTGTGCCCACTTCCACCTGCTTCACAGGAGCTGTGGCGTGACGTTTTGGGAGGTGGTGTCCCTTGGCGAAGTGAGTTCCATCGCTGCACTTGACTACACACACACACACACACATACATGTGTACGCACGCGCCTCGAATGCATTTACGCGCACAAGCGCTTGCACACTCTGCCGATGATGTGCTTTCACAACTCACAACCTTGCTTGCATGCACCGCGAACACCACCAGACGCCGTTCTCGGGGCTGTCCTTGCCGCAAATACCGCACGCGCAGTCTGCTGTGCACCGCTATCTACCGGCACCACCTACACTGCCCCATTCCATGTCAGGCAGAGTGCACGTGGGGATGAAAGGGGAGGGGCAAGTTAGTGGAGGTGTGACAGCGTTTGATGAGTTGTGTTTTGGTTGCATCGCTGATCGCTCTCTCGCTCTCTCTCGCACACACACACACACACACACACACACACACACACACACACACACGACACACGACGACGACACACGA
>NW_004754914.1:1198448-1205531 GCF_000188695.1 Salpingoeca rosetta | reverse complement strand
CACACACACACACACACACACACACACACACACACACACACACACACACACACACGCATATGCACACACACTAACACGCACGCGCGCACATGCACATGCACATGCACATGCACGCACACGCACATGCACATGCACTCATTTAACGAACACCCCCCGGCCGATTAGTTACGATGTGATGAAGAGCTGCTGGACAATTGACCCGGACACGCGACCAACATGCAACCACGTCCTCGCCCGTCTCACCGCCATCGTCAGTTGCGCAATGGTTGCGGGGAAATTAAGGGGAAGTGGTGGCGCAAGTGCGACGTCACACACACACACACACACACACACTCTCTCTCTCTCTCTCTCACTCTCTCTCACACACACACACACACACACACACACTCTCTCTCTCTCTCTCTCACTCTCTCTCTCACACACACACACACACGCACACACACACACACCCTCCCCTGCGTCTAACCATCTCACCTTCCCCACGTCTCCTGTGTTGTGCAATAGCGGGAGACATTGGGCGCCGCAGCCACAGCAGCTGCTGTTCCACTGCCAACCAACCCATCGACATCCCCATCACCATCACCATCGTCGTCGTTCTCGGCAGTGGGGCACGGTGGGCGGCTGACGTTTGTGCAAAACCGCTCATATGACCACAACAGCGGCTGCAAGCCACTCCAGGCCTGGGCACATGACGATGCTGCCGATGGTGGTGACGACGATGATGATAGTGATAGTGAAACGCGGTTGTAGTTATCTTGTGGTGTGCACATGTACACGCTGAGCGTGCGATTGCGGGATGCACGCACACACACACACACACACACACACGCACACACACACACACACACACACACACACACACACACACACACACACACACACACACAGATTCTTGTTGGTGTGACGTGTTGCGTGTTTGTTCCCCTCGAAGCTCCCACCCGTTTGCTTGCAGGCATGTCGTTGATGAAAACGCATTGGTGTTGTTGTTGTGCTTGGAAATGAACGGAGACGTCATGGTTTCATGTAATGATAGGTGGACTGAAGTGTGCATGTGGTGTGTGTGTGTGCTAGGATGTATAGTATTCCACGAATAGAACGACGCAACGAAACAACGAAACAACGAAACAACAAAACACAACCCAGGCTTCCAGTTCACTTTACGTCAGCGCCTGCTCTCCACCACCATCGTCGCCACCATCATCGCCATTGCTGTTGTCGTTGTCGTTGTTGTGGTGGTGTTCGGGCGGTTCAACCGCATCTGTAATCTCCGGAAGGTCTCCATCATCCCCAACGTTAATCAACACTTGATCGTCATCGTCATCGTCATCGTCATTGGCATGGAAGCTGTTGCCTGACCGCGTGGGAGTGGCTTCAGCCGTGTGAGCTGGACCTGTGCTTGTTGATCGCTGATCTTCTCTTGACGCATGAGGCTGCTGCTGCCTCTGTTGTGATTGCTGCTGGGAGTCGTGAGATGGCTGTTGTAGTGGTTGCTGCTGTTGCTCTTGCTGCTGCTGCTGCTGCTGCTGCGATTGTTGGTGCGGCGGTGTTGTGCCGACGGCTGCATGCACGCTTCGCTCCAGGTTCTGCTGCTCAAGCGAGTGCAAAATGTGCTTGTAACCGAGGGCAAGCGCGGCTGCGAGGGCGCCGGGTACGCTGTTCTCCCCAAGCATCTCAACGGCCTTCTTGTCCTTGTTGCGCACGGCAAAGTACAGCGCACTCCGCCCAAACGCGTTTGTCGCATTCACTGCAAAAAAAAAAGAGGGAAATGGAAGCGGGAGCGGGCGGTGCGAGCGCGGGGTGAGGCCAACTGTTGACTTGTGTGCATGTGTACATATATGTGTGTGTGTGCGTGTGTGTGCGTGTGTGTGCGTGTGTGCCTTCACCAATAGCAATGTGGTGCTATGCACTCACCAATGCACCAACGCACCAACGCACCGACACGCACCATCACAGCCCGCAGCGATGAGCAGCTGTGCGATTTCAAGATAGTAACGCTTCCGGTGCTTCAAGCACAGCATCAGAGGCGTCATGCCTGTGCCATCCCTATCCAAACACAAATACACGCACACAGATATACACATGCATACGCACACACATGCACACAGATACGCACACATGCACACAGATACGCACACATGCACACACAACAAGAGTGAGTGAACCCCTGGTGTGATATCAGCACCAGCATCTATCCAGCCAATCACGCCCACACACTCGCACATACTGTGTGGCCTGCTTACATGAGGTCGACGTTTGCCTTGTGGTTGATGAGCTGTGTGGCAACCTCGAAGGAGCCGTGGATGCAGGCGACGTGCAGGGCCGTCTGCCGCGTGCGAGGATGCACCTCGTTCACGTTCGCGCCATACTCTGTCATGAGGTGGAAGCAGTCCTCAATGTCATTGGCCTCTGCATCTGCAAAGAGGGTGTGCTGCTTGAACGTTGTGGCCCTGCTCCGGTGCTGCGGCGATCCGGCCACGGGCGACGCCGCCAGCGACCTCATCTGTTGCCGGTGCCATGCGGAAGGGGCGGTGTCGTACCCACCACCGTGCGACGACGAGGACGACCCGTGCCTGCTGACGCCTGCGCGTGCAAGGTGCGGGGTCGAAGCACTCAGCGCGCTGCGCAGCGAGTCCTCTGCACTCCGCCCATGAGGGTGGTGGTGTCTGCGTTGCTTCTTGAGCTGCCGCTTCGCCCAGTACAGCTCCTGCCACTCATCACCGTCCATCGTCGCCGTGGTTGTCTTGTTGTCGTCTCGTTGTGCTTTGATTGGTTTTTTTTTTTTTGTGTGTGTGTGTGGAAGGAAGAGAAGATAAGGCACAAAACACGTACACACACACACACACACACACACACACACACACACACACAATCCCCACAACAAGCACGCACTGCACTGCACTCTTGCACACAGAGTCCACTGCTGAGCTTGAGCCATGGCGAGGGATGCTGCGTACCAGGACGAGCGGGCGTGGATCACGGCCGAGGATGCAGCCCGCCGCCACGAGAAGACAAAGTGCTGTACGTTTAACCCACTTGAGCACTACCAGCCAGAGTGCACGCAGACAAGCGTTGTTCTTCTTGTCATTGTGGGTTGTCTCACGATTGTATGTGTATATGACCTTGTGTGGTTGTTCTCCCCATCTCCGCTTTGCCATCGTCACATGTATGTGCCCTCCCTCTCATCTCTCCTCTTTGCTGCCTTCCCATCCCCGTCTCTAGGCACCCTGTGGTACTGGAAGAACCTGGATCGCATGAACTACGTGTACCTGATCGCATTCACAACGCTGATCGCCATCATCCTGGCCGGCGCCCTCACTGCCCACAAACGTGCGTGGTCCAGTGTGCGGAAAGAAGTCAGGGTGGACGCTCACTTACTTGCTTCCTTGGTTGTTTGGTGAGCTCGGCCTTTCGTCCACCCATGCCCTTGTTTGCCATTCACACACACACACACTCACCTTGTTGTGGTTGCTGTTACATTACTGGTTCTTGCTGTCGTTTGCATTGGTAGGGTCAAGCCGGCCTGCGTGGGACGTGGACCGCCTTCCCACAACAGTGAAGCCAATGGTGTGTGTGTGTGTGTGTGTGTGTGTGTGTGTGTGTGTGTGTGTGTGTGTGTGTGTGTGTGTGTGTGTGTGTGTGTGTGTGTGTGTGTGTGTTGCTTTGTGTGTGTCGTCACAAGGCGTATGTGTGCTATCACCGCCCATAATAGTGACGTTTCAATTCTTCTCATGGCACATGGCTTGAATGCTCTTCGCCATTTGCTCATCAACAGACGTACAACATCACACTGACACCGAGCATTGAGCACTTGAACGTGTCTGGTGCCGTCGACATTACCGTCAACGTGACTGCCATGTCCAAGTTCATTGTCCTACACGCCTTTGAAATGGACATTACTGGTACGTCACAGGTCATGTGTGTGTGTGTTTGTGTTTGTGTTTGTGTCTGTGTTTGTGCCTGTGTCTGTGTTTGTGCCTGTGCCTGTGCCTGTGTTTGTGTGTGTGTGTGTGTGTTTGTGTGTGTGTGTGTGTGCGTGTGTGTGTGCGTGTGTGTGTGTCCGGTGATGATGAAAGCCGTACCGTCCATCATCCCATATGTCATTCCATGACCTCTCCCTTGCTCCGCTTCCATTAGGGTACAGCGTGCTTGATCTCAGCAACAACGGCGTCGTTGACATCAAGGAGCTGACGACGGCCAACGAGCTGCTCGCCTTGCACCCGACCTCACCCATCGTGCCAGGCCTGTACTCGCTCCACTTTGACTTCACCTACAATGTGACGGGCGACCTTGCTGGTCTGTACAAGAGCACATACACCACCGCCGCCGGCCAAAACAGAACCATCCTCACAACACAGATGGAGGCGCTCGGTAAGCGCTCAAGCCGTGTGAACCTGTTGTGTTCATGCTTTTGTGTGTGTTCGTGTGCATGTGTGTGTGCATGTGTGTACTGGTGTGTACGTGTGTGTGTGTTCGTGTGCATGTGTGTGTGCATGTGTGTGCGTGTGTGTGCATGTGTGTATGTTCGTGCGCTACCGCATATTCGAGCCACTATGCGCGTGCATGTGCATGTGTGTGTGTGTGTGTGTGCGCGTGACAGTGTATGTGTCTGTATTCTGTGCATCCATCGAAACGTTCATATTACCCTTGCTCGCTCGCCCATCCTTTCACAAAACCGTAACCTCCCCCCCCCATTCCACCGTCACCAGATGCACGCAAGGCGTTCCCCTGCTTCGACGAGCCCGGGTTTAAGGCGGAGTTCACAATTGCCACGTACAAGCCCGCAGGGTACATTGCTCTCTCCAACATGCCGCCTGCTGTTGATGTCCCACAGGCACAGGCAGGCGTGGTGCACTTCCAGTCCACCCCTCGCATGTCAACATACTTGGGTGAGGTGGTGGTGGTGGGGAGCAAATCAGATAGTGGGCGAGGGGTGTGCACGTTGCGCTTTGTGAACGAAGGGGTGTGGTGTTGGGGCGCGGGCACCTGTGTGGCGCTGCTACTACTGTATGTGTGTGTTGCATGGTATCTGCTTGCACCTCACAAAACCCACATGTGCATGTTAATGTGCGTGGTGTTGCGTCAGTCGCGCTGGTGATTTGCGACTTTGTTTCCATCGCAGACACGACAACATCAAACGTCCCCATTCGCGTGTTCGCCCCCGCCGATCAGGTGCAGCAGCTGGCAGTTGTGCTCGAGGATGCAGGGTCATAGCATACACAGTTTGCGCAAACGCCAACCACGACCACGCACACACACACACACACACACACACACACACACACACACACACACACACACACACACACACACACACACACACACACACACACACACACACACACACACACACACACACACACACCACCACCATCATCATCATCATCATCATCATCATCATCATCATCATCACCACTACCATCATCATCCCTCACGCACGACCGCCCCATGACCACCTCACGCCACCAGATCCAAGACGCGCCGTTCTCGCTGTCCGTGGCCACGCGCGTGCTCGAGTACTACGAGTCTGTGTTTGGCATCCCGTATGCGCTGCCCAAACTGGACCTCATCGCCATTCCCGACTTTGCCGCCGGCGCAATGGAGAACTGGGGGCTGGTCACATACCGCGAGACAGCCCTCCTGTACAACGGCACCCAGAGCGCTGCCAGCGACCAGCAGTGGGTTGCCCTCGTCGTCGCACACGAGCTGTACGTTGAGGTGGAAGCGGGGTGGAGATTTGTTGCGGGATGTGTGCGTGTGTGTATGTGTGGTGTGTGGTGTGTGTCGTTTGCTTGTTTGTGTGCATGTCCGTACGCTTGGTAGATGCGTTGTGCATTGTGCCTACGTTTCTGCCTTGGCACGCTGTTGTACATTTGATCACGGGTTGTTCACCTTCGTTCTGTTCCCGTCCTCCCAGCGCACACCAGTGGTTTGGAAACCTCGTGACAATGGAGTGGTGGAACGATCTCTGGCTCAACGGTGTGTACACACAGATGCATGAACATACACATGAAACCGTAGACACATGAACACACACACACACATTCACACGCGTACACATTTACACACACACGCATACACACACACGCACACACACACACACACAAGGTCGCGCGCTTGCCTCTCTCTTTCTCACCTACGTGCGGTGCATGCCATGGATAACTGCAGAGGGATTTGCGACGTTTATGGAGACGGCGGGCGTGGCGCATCTGTTTCCCGATTGGGAAATGTGGCACCAGTTTCCGGCGGACACACGCGAGGTGGCCCGCGCAGCCGACTCTGTGACGGGCACACACGCGCTGCACTCGCCCGCAGATGAAGTGATTTCGCGCAACGACATTGACGCAAGATTCGACACCATCTCTTACGAAAAGGTGGCAGCTGCATGCGGGTCAGGCGTGCTCTCTGGTGTTACATGGACTTTGCCTTGCTGACACACACACACACACACACACACACACACACACACACACACACACAAACATACATACGCTGCTGTTCAGGGCGGAAGCGTGCTGCGGATGCTGGAGCAAGTGATTGGATCGACGGAGCTCTTTGGTGCATTGCAGCTGTACATGAACACATACAAATACAGCAATGCCGTCTCCGAGCAGCTCTGGCAGTCCATCGACATCAGCATCAAGGGTACGGTGCGCAAAGGGTCACGTTTGTGTGTGTGTGTGTGTGTGTGTGTGTGCATGAGTTGTTTGTGGGCGAGTCAAGGAAGAGTGTGCGTGTGTGTGTGTGTGTGTGTGTGTGTGTGTGTGTGTGTGTGAACTGGGGGCTGGTCACATACCGCGAGACAGCCCTCCTGTACAACGGCACCCAGAGCGCTGCCAGCGACCAGCAGTGGGTTGCCCTCGTCGTCGCACACGAGCTGTACGTTGAGGTGGAAGCGGGGTGGAGATTTGTTGCGGGATGTGTGCGTGTGTGTATGTGTGGTGTGTGGTGTGTGTCGTTTGCTTGTGTGTGTGCATGTCCGTACGCTTGGGAGATGCGTTGTGCATTGTGCCTACGTTTCTGCCTTGGCACGCTGTTGTACATTTGATCACGGGTTGTTCACCTTCGTTCTGTTCCCGTCCTCCC
>NW_004754914.1:1143848-1191348 GCF_000188695.1 Salpingoeca rosetta | reverse complement strand
TTGGGGAACGCGGACGCCTTTGGTACACCAAAGCAGCACCAGGTCTACGCGCGTGTGCGGCGACCAGACCGCGTGCAGTTGGATGGGCTTGCAGACATCGAGGATGGCCTGCGCAGGTTTGATCGTCGATTGCAGCGAGAGCAACGAAAGCAGGACACGGACAACAACGACAACGACAATGATGATGATGATGATGACGATGAGAACGATGGGCGAGAAGGGTTTGTCGAAGTGGCCCGGCCATTACCGCCAGAGTTTTACGCCGAAGCGACGTCGTGCAAGGAGCATGTCCGAGCCATTCTCGTTGCGGATCCGCCGCGCGTCACCATGCAGCCGCGATCCATGCACGCGAAACGCGCCATGTTGGAGGAGGCCTGCAAGCTGCGGCACCCTGCCATTTGCGTGCAGATTGTGAAGTGGCTCTACTCCAGCCTGAACTCCAACACATTTGTCAAGCTCATGGCGTCCTACCCGTGGGCCATCACACAGTTCCTGAATCACCTGCGAAGACGACAGGACATGGACACCTTCACACTCGTGTACGTTGTGTCACATGCAGATGTGCCCCATGTGTGCGTGTGCGTGCGAGCTTTGTGTGTACGTGCGTGTGTGCGTGTGTGTGTGTGCATGTGTGTGTGCATGTGTATATGTGTGTGTGTGTGAGCACTTGTGTGTTTGACCATGACGTGATGTGACTTGGCGCCGTCCTTCCATGCTGTGCCGCTGACGGTTGAGCACCTCAAATCACACACACACACACACACATGCACATGCACACATGCACGTGGACACACATGCACACACGCTTGTTTGCTGCTCTTGGCATCAGGTCAAGGTTAATGGAGCGAGGGTCACATGCAGGCGAGCTGCAGCTGGCTCAAGCGTTAGCAGAGCCAATGTAAGCGTTAGCGTTTTAGGGGTTTGAGGGGAGGCAGTGAGGCAGACTGCGTGTTGTCGCAGCTAACACACACACACACACATATGCACACACACACACACATGCACACACACATATGCACACACTTGCGTGTTGTGCTGCAGGGACATGCGATCCCACCGCAAGTTGGAGCTGCTGCTGCTGACGGAGCCGCCTGGCAGCCCCATTGAGGAGCATGTTGTCTATATCCAGGACCTGTGTGCACGAGTGACGTGTGGTGCTCAGGCCCTCTCCGACGAGAGCGCCGCGCTGACGCTGAACGCATGCACGCCCGCGCTCATACATTACCGCGTGCCGACGGAGACGGCGGTGGTCGACATCAACGCCAACGTTCTCATTACCACGTGGTCGCGTGCAATTGGACTGCTTGACCAGCAGCTTCCAGAGCATCTCGACGCCTTGCTTGCCGAGCTCAACACCGCCTCCTTCCCGCTGTACGTCTTGTACTCTTGTGTGTGTGTGTGTGTGTGTGTGTGTGTGTGCGTGTGTGTGTGTCTGTGTGTGTGTCTGTATGTGCGTGTGTGTCTGTATGTGCGTGCGTGCGTGTCTGTGTGTGTGTGTGTGTGTCTGTGTGTGTCTGTGTGTGTGTGTGTGTGTATGTGTGTGTGTGTGTACTCCAGGCTGTGACGGCCGGATGCAATGGCTGTTCGCGCATGCAAATAGCTGTTCACCGTCACGTTCAGCCCCTTATGAACTGCCTTGCTTGCTTGCTTGCTTGCTTGCTTGCTTGCTTGCTTGCTTGCTTGCTTGCTTGCTTGCTGCTGCTGCTTTGTTTCACCACTTGTCCTCGCAGCCTCAATCGCATGCACGCGTACCTCGCGCGCCGCTGTCGCCTTCATCGAAAGCCCGTCAAGGATGCTGTGCTGCAAGTGCTGATACACCGCACCACGTGTCTCCAGCCAACCGCCCTTGCCTTCCAGGCACTGGCCGTGCTGGGCGCAGACAGGGAGGCGCTGGCTGTGATTGCGCAATTGGGGGAACACGCCCAGTTTGACGAGCTTGCAAGCATCAACCACGCCATTGCGCTCTGGAGTGTCAACGGCAACAGCACAGAGGCGCGCGTGCTTCTTCACGCACACGCGCACCGATCGCAGTACCGCGACGCAATCACGACTGCACTCGAACAGGTGCCCCTCATGCGCACGCTGGTGCAGGCCGTGTACGACACCACGAAGCAGTTCAGCCATCCTGGCGGCTGGATGCGACGGCGGAGGCAGCACGCCGCGCTCTCGTCATCGCCGTCACCTGACAGGGCGGGCTCGGCAAACCACCAACCATCACCAGCGTCATCATCATCGCCGTTGTCATCCGCAGCTTTGCATGATGGCATCAGGGCCATTATGAGGCCGTCTGTCACGAACGCGGGAAATTACTTCTCGCAACTGCTCTTCTCGCTTGGGGACGCAGTAGGTCGGCCGGCATGACCGCTGGTGTTGATTGCGTGCGTACATTTTTCTGTGCAGGTGTGTGTGTGTGTGTGTGTGTGTGTGTGTGTGTGTGTGTGTGTGTGTGTGTGTGTGTGTGTGTGTGTGTGTGTGTGTGTGTGTGTGTGTCGCACCCACGCAATGCCAAGCAGCCACATTTATTCGACAACCGTTACACCTCCCTTTCCGCGCGTTCCCTACTATCCCTCGCGTTACGAAACACACTATCCTCATGTGTGACTACAAGTGCTGTTGGCCTGTTGATTCGAGCGAGAACGGAATGTGGAAACAGCACAATAACACTGCACAAGAAACCAGTCAGGACCAAGAAAACACACAAGCAGTCGCTGCCGAGTTGCAGAAAGCAGACGAGGGGGAAAAAGAGGGGAAGAAAGCGAACAACACCAGAGAGAAGGGAGGGGGAGAGGAAACGAATCTTGAATCAACAGCGTGGATGTGTGCAGGTGTGGTCAAGCTTGTGATGCATGAGGTAATGCCGGCAATGCAGACCTACACACACGAGTCAGGACAAACTACACACTGCACAAACACACACATGGGCGCGTGTGTTGGGCTGCTACGCGTCGTACGAATCCATCGGAGGGCACGAGCACATGAGGTTCTTGTCGCCTGCAAGAAAAAAATGGGGGGGGGGGGGCGGACAGGGGAGGCAAATCATTCCAGGGTAAGGACGAGTGTTTGTGTGCATGAATGTATGTGCGCATTTGTGTGTGTCTTCACGTGTCTGTGTACATACGTGCATGTGTGCATGTATGTGTGTGCACGTATGTGTGTGCGCATGTGTAGCATGCGTGTGCATGTGTTGACATCTCTGTGTGTGTGCCTCTGCCTCTGCCTCTGCCTCTTGCCCGTCACCCCTCCTCTGTCTGTCTCTTGTCACCGTCACTTCCCCTCCATCCCCCCCCCTCTCCAACGTACCAAACGCGTCGTCAACACGGCCGCAGCCCGGCCACGTCTTGCCTTCCTTCAGGAACGCCACGGGGTACGCGGCCTTCTCCCGCGAGTACGGCCGCGTCCACTCTTCAGCCAGCACAAACTGCACACAGACACATGCCGATGCCAACGTGAGATCCGGGTGTCAACGTCACACCAAAGTGAGCTGGAGGCAAACACCAGCATCATGCACATGTGCGTACCGTTTGCGGGTGTGGCGCGTTGACAATGACGTTGTCGTCCTGCGGGTACTTCCCGTCCATCACCTCCTGGATCTCGTGGCGGATTCTGGAGTGCACAGGTGACGGGTGGTGGTGATTGGTGGTGGATGGTGTTCAGGGGGCAAGTTCGAGCGTGAAACATGAAGTGGTGTTCAAAGCAACAACGCAAAGGGGCACCATGTGCACGTGACTGTAAACAACAACAAGCAAAGGTGGCACGATATCAACGCATCAACGCAATGGCACACTCAAGGCACATGTATGAATGGTGATGATGCTGGCCATGAGAACTCACTGAATGAGAGCATCGACGTAGCGGTCGAGCTCGTCCTTGCTCTCGCTCTCCGTCGGCTCAATCATGAGGGAATCCGGCACCGGCCACGACACCGTTGGGCTGTGGAAGCCATAGTCCTGATGCATGCAAGACACGCGAGTGTGTGTGTGTGTGTGTGTGTGTGTGTGTGTGTGTGTGTGTGTGTGTGTGTGTGTGTGTGTGTGTGTGTGTGTGGTGAATTGTTGTTGAGAGGGCGATTTGAAGGCTTTGAATGAAACAGATTGATTGATACACGCATACGCAGCCACGCTCGTGTTGACCAAGTACGCAAGCAGACAATACCCAAAGAATCAGACACACGAACGAGCCGACGAGCAGCCAAGCAAGAAGCAACAACCAAGCAAGCATGAACAGACCTGAAGGCGCTTTGCGACGTCGGTGCAGGTGATGCCGTACTTCTTGAACGGGGCGAAACTGACGATGAATTCGTGTGCAACGCAGCCGCGCTTGCCCCTGTTGGCAGACACCGAGGGGGAAGAGGTAATGGGAATGGGTGGTGAGCAACACGCACAAGAGACAGCAAAACATGAATGCACACGAACACATGCAAATACTCACGTGATAAGCACACAAACACATATTCGCGTGACAAGTTTCACGCCAACCCGTGCATGCACGCACGCAATAGAGCAGCACCTGAAGGCGACTTCATAGTAGTCCTTGAGGCGGTGGGCCATGTAGTTTGCATTGAGAATGGCAACGGCGCTGCTCATGCGAAGACCCTCAGCACCCATCATCCGGATGTAGGACCTGGCCCGTGAAGAGGATCACACATCATGTGTATGTGGGTGTGTGCATGTGTTTGCAATGTGTGTGTGTGTTTGCGCGCGCGCGCGCGTGTGTGTGTGTGTTTGCGTGTGTGTTTTTGCGCGCGCGTGTGTGTGTGTGTGTGAGGGAGTAACACACGGACAGACGGACAGCCAGCCAGACAAACAGGCAGGCAGGCAGACAGACAGACAGCATATGCAGTGGTCACACGCAACAAACATGCTCAAAGGAACACATGCACGCACCAGGAAATGGGCATGATGAGACTGGAGCCGTAAGGACTGGCTGACACCTGGCGGAACTTGTGTCCTGTTGTTGTGAGAAGTTGTTGTTGTGTGAGAACACATTCAAACGGGGCACAGTTGGAATTGATGGTGACTCGAAGAAGCAGCAAGGCACACAAAGGACAAGCACAAGGCGGTCAACGAGAACAACAAGAAAAAGAACAAGATTAAGGTGCGCAGATGCACAAATCATCACGCGAAGGGCAGCAACAGGCACACACGTGCAAAGCGTACCTTCAGCTGTCATGACGTGGCCAGGGAGGAAAGGAGCGAGGTGGGACTGCCATATTGGTAGCAATGGACCAGGAAGGCAGGCATGTGAGCATGCACGACAGAGAACATGTGAAACACCATAGTCAGAGAGCGACAAACAGACGCACGAAGGCGGACGGACAGAGTGAGCAAGCAAACACGCTTACATGAAACACGCACACACACATGAAACACGCACACATGAAACACACGCGTGCGTGCACGTGCCCTCACACCTTGACGCCAATTGGGCCCATGCCGGGACCGCCACCGCCGTGGGGGATGCAGAAGGTCTTGTGGAGGTTGAGGTGGGACACGTCTGAGCCGTAGTCACCAGGGCGGCACAGCATCATCTGCGCGTTCATGTTCGCGCCATCGAGATACACCTGTGCGCCGTAACCGTGCACCGTCTCGCAAATCTCGCGCACAGACTCGTCAAAAACGCCATATGTGCTCGGGTACGTGATCTACAAATGCATGCAGGCAATTGACATGGTGTTGAGCACAGGAGTGGGTCAGCTGCGCGATGAAAAAAAGGCGTGGGTGGCAAACAAGCGCAGTCACAACAAAACACACACATGTGTAACACACACACACACACACACACACACACACACACACACCACACACACACACCACACACACACACACACACACACACACACACACACACACACACACACACACACACCATGATGGCTGCGAGGTTGTTCTTGTGTTTCTCGCACTGCTCGCGCAGGTGATCCATGTCAATGTCACCCTGCTTGGTCACCCGCACCTTGGCCACGCGCATGCCTGGCAGTGCATACACATCCAAACAGAAAACCGTGACAGCGGAAAGAGCATTTTTGGTGAGTGCTGTGCATAATGGAAGATGGGAGTGGAGAAAGAGGGAACAAGCAAACGCACGAAATGGGAAATCACAACACAAATCAAACAAAGCAACGCAAGTTAACCGAACAGAGACAAACGGGTATGTATGCCAGCGACCACGCCAGCGTGTGGGACGACTGTACATACCGCACATGGTGGCGGTTGCGGGGTTGGTGCCGTGAGCAGACTCTGGAATCAAGCACACGTCACGGTGGCCCTCGCCCCTATCATGCACACATTCACACGCACATGTACACGGGTGAGTGGCGGCGGTGGGTGGTGGTGGTGGTGAGTTGGCCCGCGCATGCTGGCGATCACGATTACAATACGAAGGGAACAGCACGTGCTCGGGTTTAAGGAAGCCGCCATGAATGCATGAGCCTCAAGACGTCAACGACAGACGAGGGGCGGAAGGGGAAGGGGAGACGAAACAGGAGGGGTGAATGAAGAGGACGCACTTGCTCTCAAGGTAGCCGCGAATAGCGAGCATGCCGGCAATCTCGCCCTGTGCACCGCTGTTGGGCTGCAGCGAGACAGCATCGTAGCCGGTAACTGCACACAGGTCCCTGCATGGGGGCACACGCAAACACAGAGATGGGTGGTCGAGGTGAGTTGGCATGATGCAACCAGGTCGGCGACAACACACCACGCAGCGTCACACATACAGGCAAGTATATACGCAAGAAAAACAACGGCGCGCACACATGCACGCACGTAAGCAAGCACGCAAGGAAACAGACAGACAGACAGACAGACAGACAGACGGACAGATCGACACACACACACAGACACGGACACAAACAGACACGCGCGCGCGCACCTTGCGAGTTCCTCAAAGAGCTCAATGAACCCCTGCGCCTGGCTCGGGGGCGCAAACGGATGGATGTTTGCAAACTCGGGCCAGGTCACAGGCTGCATCTCTGTGGCGGCGTTGAGCTTCATCGTGCACGACCCAAGCGGAATCATGGAGTGCACCAACGAGATGTCCTTGTTCTATTGCGTTTGAGGGCGCAGAGTAAAGGGGAAACATGTGGAGGGCGTGTGAGGTTGCAGACTCACCATGGTAGCAACGTCGATCAAGCGAGTGCGGTTGTGACGCAAGTGAAACGAAGCATCTTGGGCAAACAAAAGCACGCATACCAAACATACGGGCAAAAACACTGCAGTCACCTCCATCTCCACGGTCACCACGAATGAAACACGGCAGCAGCTGTTGCGTTACCTCGAGGTGCTTGCAGTAGCGCATGAGCTCCGTCTCGCTGTGGTACTTGTTGAAGATCGGGTGGGTGAGGAAGGAGGACGTGCGTTCCAGTTCTCCAAGACGGCGACGTGGCAGATTGGACAGCCGTGCATTTGCATCCTCGTCCTCCTGTGTACACACAGAGCGAGAGAGAGAGAGGCAGCGTGAGAGTGAGCGCGCGCGCGCGCGCGCGCGCGTGTGTGTGTGTGTGTGTGTGTGTGTGTGTGTGTGTGTGTGTGTGTGTGTGTGTGTGTGTGTGTGTGTGTGTGTGTGTGGCATCAGCGTGAGGGTGGGCCTGGGGAAAAGGTTGCAGCTGACAGTATACACACACACACACAATATCAACAGCCACAACCACACACAAACAGGCCGTGTGAGCGCGCGCGTGCGTACCATGATGCCGGACTCGGTGAAGATGGACATGACATCACGCAAATCGCTGGTGGTGACGGTCTCGTCAAGGCTGATGCCGACATCGCCGTCGTCATACTGGCGCAGGTTGATCCCAAGGTTGTGCGCCTGTTCATGCGTGGGACATGAGCAGCGTGCATGTGCGTGTGTATGAGCAGCGTGCATGTGTGTGTGCATGTGAGTGAGAGGGTGCGAGCGATTGCGTGAGTGCGAATGCACGAACAAAAACAGGTGCACGGGCCTTGTTGGCACCACCGCCACTGTTCTCTCCTCTTTCACTTTCTCCTTGTTCTGCCTGCACACACCCTGCTCATGATGTGGTCCTGGGTGAGGCCAACGGGCGTGACTTTGATGGTGTCGAAGAAGTAGTCGTTGTTCACAGCATGCCCGCAGTCCGCAATCGCTGCATCGTGTGTGTGTGTATGTATGTATGTGTGTATATGTGTGTGCGTGTGTGTGTGTGTGTGTTCATGGTGAGTTCAGCGTGCATGTGAAAATGCGCTGTATCATTCCAAAACCCCACAGGAGTCAAGACAGCCGATGGGGAGGGGGAAACACCGTACAATCTGCGAGGGCGGATGTCATGTAGTGGACGCGGTTTGCAATGTTCTTCAGTCCCTGCGGGCCGTGGAACACAGCGTACATGGCCTGATTTCACGTACACACACACACACACACACACCACCACCACCACCACCACCACCACCACCGACGGCAAAGCATGTCAATGTGCGAGGCGGTGAGTGAATTGTGTTGGCTCATTGAGCATCACAAACGTGCTGAAAGCAAGCACAGCATCCAGGCACATGCTTGTATGTGTTGTGTGTGTGGTGTGTGTGTGTGTGTGTGTGTGTGTGTGTGTGTTTGTGTGTTTGTGTGTGTGTGCAAGCGTACGGCCATGTTAGCGAGGAGGGCCTGGGCGGTGCAAATGTTGGAGGTGGCGCGCTCACGACGGATGTGGTTCTCGCGCGTCTGCAGCGACAAACGGTACGCGCGGTTGCCGTGCGTGTCCTAATAACACCAAACGAACAGGTATGTGGCGTGTGAATGTGTGTTTGTATGTGTGTTTGTGTGTGAGTTTCTATTTGGAAGCCAGGCATGAAGCAGCAGCCGCTGATAAGGGGTCTCCTCAAGCTCACATATGCGCACACACACACGCACGCACACACACGCACGCACGCACACATGCACATAACATGCACACGTATAAGACGTGACATGCGATGCCTCACCCTGGTAACGCCGATCAGACGGCCCGGTAGGCGGCGAATGAGCTTCTCCGTGCACGACATGAACGCGGCGTGCGGACCACCGTAGCCTGCAGGGCACACGGAGGACACATCACACGCATGGGTGAGGCCGTGACATGTGTGGTTGGTGGCGACACAACACGACACCCACAGAGCACACGTCCACAAAGCTGGGCACAGAGAGAGAGAGAGAGCACACGTCCACAAAGCTGGGCACACACACACACACACACACACACACACACCACCACCACCACCACCATGGTGGTACAGACGACTGACCGAGGGGCACGCCAAACCGCTGCGCGCTGCCGACGGCGATATCGGCACCGAATTCGCCGGGCGACCGCATGACCGTCAGCGCAAGCAGATCCGTGGCACACGCCACCAGCGCCTGTGGACAACAGGAGGGGGGCAGTTTTGAAGTCAGCGTGCGTGTGTGTGTATGTATGTGTGCGAGTGTGTGTGTGCGAGTGAGTGTGTGTATGACAGAGATAGAGAGAGTGTGTGTGTGCGTGTGTCAGAGGGGGGAAATAGATAAGAACAGACGTGCGAACGCACAAGTGTGGTTGAAAACAAAGAGTGAGGTCGGAAAAAGTGTTGGCGCTTGTGTTGGGTGTGCTGGGTGTGTTTGATGGTCCTTGAACGATACTGGCAGATAAATCCATGTGCGCATGCACACATAGGCGAGCGCAGGGTGACTCACGCCAGCATCGTGGGCTTTTGCAACGAGCTCGTCAATGTTGTGGATTTCACCGTGCGTGTCTGGGTACTGAACGAGGCATCCGCACACGTCGGAGGTAAACTCAAAGTTCTCCCACGATTGCTTGATCACCTTCGCGCCAATGTACCTGCAGAGCAGTCAAGCAACAAGCGTGTGGGTTGAGTTGGGGTGGCATGTGGAATCGGCTGGTTCGTTTGGGAAGATGAAGCCACGTGGGGAGTGACAATGGATGACTTGATTAAATGTGTCTCAAGACGTCATGCTATTCAATACACACACACACACACATACACACCCATATCATGCACACATACACACATACACATATCACGCATGCACACACACACGCGCGCGCGCGCGTGTGTGAGGTGACTGACTTTGCGCGGGTGTAGACGAGGGCCTCCGTCTGCGGATGGCAGCGGCTGTCCAGCAGAAACATCTTGCGTTTGCTGCAATGACGCGCGACGCAGCGTGGCAGCGTGGCATTGTGGCATGTCATGCGTGCACACACATGTGGGGTGAGCATGCGCAACGCAGAATCGTGGCGGCTCTGAACGACAAACCCTGCTCGCATGTTGGATGCAGGCGGGCGTACAACGACGCATCAGGTGAACCACACGGCATGAAATACATGGCAATAACCGCCAACACGCACTGGTTGTGTGCGGAGAAGCACATGGAGAGGGCTTCAGCGCCGGCAGTTGCTTCGTCGAGAAGAGAGGCGTTGGCGATGGGAAGGCTTGTCAGGTCCTGCACACGGACGAACAACAGGTACAGGTGGGGTGGTGAGGGGTGGTTGTATGAGGTGAGGGTGGTCGTGCAGAAAATGTGACACAGCGCAAAGACACATTGAGGTATGTGGGAGGAGGACAAGGGGGTGGAGGAAGGACAATCATGTATGGACAGTCGCACGAACGAAAGGGCACAAGGCACGCACGATCACACGAAATGACAGCACAACAACATAACACGAAGCCCCAACAACATAACGCCACCCGAACACAACACAACACTTGACAGCACGCCACGCCACAAAGCGAGGATGATAGCAGACCTGGATCATGGTCTGGAAGTTGAGGAGGCTCTCCATGCGGCCCTGTGCAATCTCCGCCTGGTACGGCGTGTATGGGGTGTACCAGCCGGGGTTCTCCAGCACGTTGCGCTTGATGGCTGTCGGGGTGAGGGTGCCGTAGTAGCCCATGCCAATGTACGAGCGGAACACCTGGTTGCGGGACCCAAGCTGCTTCAGCCGCTCAAGCACCTCGCTCTCCGCTGTGTGCGTGCGTGTGTGTGTGTGTAAGTGTGTGAGTGTGTGTGTGTGTGTGAGAGAGAGAGTGTGTGTGTGTGTGTGTGTGAGTACATGTGTGTGTGTGCGCGCGCGAGTCTCTGGGTGTGTGCGTGAGTGTGCATGTGTCGCGTGCCGTGTAGAGTGTGCACGTCTGCAACTGAACGTTTGCCGTGATCCCGTTCACTGTCAAGAGCATCCAAACAACTCACTCAGAGGTTCGTCAAGGTGTGGCGTGCGGCGGAGGCGAATGTCCTCGGGCACGGCCTTGGCAATCATGTCGTCCAGATCCTAGCAACACCATCACATCACACAACCCCATCGGTGAAGCGATGAGACAGACGTCGACTGGTGCCAACAAAGCATTGCACAAACAAAGCAAAAAGAAAAGAGCCGCAATCACGACACCTCGAAGGAGCATGTGCGGAGCATGGTTTGGATCTCGGCGGGGTCTGGCCCGATGTGGCGGAACAAGAACTTGTCGCAAGGCTCCACCCAGTCTGCAAAACGTGCGTACATTGATGTGCGCATATGTGAGAGTGTGTGTGTGTTTGTGTGAGTGTTTGCTTGTGTGTTTGCTTATGTGGACGAATGACAAAGGGGGAGGACACAAACACACACACACACGCACACAGACACAAACACACACACACACGCACACAGACACACAGACACACACACACAGACACAAACACGCTCACTCACTCGGACACACACACACACACACACAAACACACACACACACACGCACGCACACACACACACACACACACGCACGCACACTCACTCACGCACACACACACGCACAGAAAAGCATGACACCTGGGACTCGGAGGTGCCTTGTTTGAGCAATCATGGGCACAAGCCATCGACGAGCGTGGCTGGCCTGCCGCCTAAGCACGGCAGCCTGCATCCTTCCCTTTGGGCTTGTCTGTGACGATCTAGCTCTGGCGTTGTTTGTCGCTGCTTTCCTTCGCCTGCGAAGATGTGAACAAACGAACGAACAAATTATGCCCAACAGCAGCAGAGGTGTTGCAGCACCGGTCAAAAGTGAGCCACACACACACCAGTGCACACGTGTGTGTTTTGGCGGCGAGAGCAGGAAGGTCGTGAAGCAGACAAGCAAGCAAGCAAGCCGGTTAGAAGCAAGGTGGGTCGCAAGCACACGAGCACACGCATCGACACCTCACCAACAGCAGTGCAGCAAGTCGCAGTGTGTTTGTTCTGTGTTTGTCTCAGTTCTTCTTCTTCTTCAAGAACGAATAGCTTTGCTTGCTTGTGTGGTTTCGCAAGCTCAAAGGAAGGACAGCGCTGATTGCAGACGTGCAGCAGCAGAGCGTTGATTGCGCAAGAACGCAAAAATCTCAGTCAGCAAAAAAACCACCGAATCAATGGAGACTGACATCAGTTCTATCGATAATTCGCGCTGTTTTCAACCGTGTTGAGTTTGTACGACACTCGACATACAAAAATATAGTAACTTTGCCGCCACCGTTTCAAACTCTTCTTCTTCTGCTGCAGTGGATCCGCACTGCGATCTTGCTTGTTGTCGAGCGTCTCATCTCATGTCACACAGCACACAACGAGTCTATTCCACACCAAGCACTTGGGGAGATAGTCATGCACACAGTGCAGTCAAGCATGCCGTTTCCAACAACACGATGGGCGCTGGTTTCCCTTGGAATCAACCAACGCACGCACTTGACGCAGTGAGCAGTGACGCCAAGCAAGCAACGCGTCTACTTTGCCTGAACCAAGCACCCGTTGTCCAACTGGTGACAGCAGAGCGCCGCACGGCAGAGCACAGCCGCTACATGCGACAATGGATGGCCATGTCGCAGCAGCGCTCAGCTCAACAGCCAGCTCAGAGGCTGGTTCAAGCGTGGTGGTGAGAGTCGGCAGCTCACCAAGCTTCTCTGAAGGGAAGCTGGCAACGGAACCCCCATCCTCTGCAACGCCCACACATGCATCCACCAAAACATTGGCCCGGCGGCCCGTGTCAGCGGCACCAAAGCGGCAGACATCCCCAACGACACGTCTACATGACAACAACAACAACAACAACAACAACAACAACAACAACAACAACAACAACAACAACAACCACAGCAGCGCGAATGGTGGGCTGCTTCGCCCTCCATCACCTCGATCCCCACATCAGATGCCCCCGCCTGGGCTGAGACGCAACGGCCATGCACCTGGCTGTACCGCATCAGGCTGCGTTGACAACAACGGAGCACCGCCAACCATGGAGGAGCCGGAGGTATGGTGCGACTGTTGTTGCGCGCCGTGGATCCGCCCTGTGGGCGATATTCGCGTGCATCCCACAGAACCCCCTCCACCACCCCCATCAGTGCCGACCAAGCAAGCATCCCAGCCACCACAGAGGGCAGACAGCATCCCAGCTGGCAAGCAACCGCCACCGGCCGGCACGCAGAGCCAGCGCTCAAGCCAGCTCGGCCCTGTACGTCACGTGCTTGTGCTGTCATGTGTGTGCTCGCGGTATGTGCGTGTAGGAGCGCGTGTGAGGGTGTGTGTGTGTGTTGTGTGTGCGTGTGTGCGTAGGAGCGTGTGTGTGTGTGTGTGTGTGCATATGTATGAGCGAGTGTTCGTTTGGTTTGCTTTCGAACACCTTATTCGGTGCAAGGGGTGTTCGTGGGTCGTTCGCTCGACCCCCTTGCATCTTGCGTGAAGCACCCTTTCTTCTCCCCTCACCCGAACTTACCCCCCCCCCACTCTCACAACAACAACAACCCGCACACGTAGCAGGATGATGATGAGAAAGTGCGTGGCTCCATCTTCCAGGTGTCGTCCACAAACCTGTTTGCCCTCAAGATGTATGGCAGTGCGCAGGGCGTGACGTGCGAGATTGCGCGGCAGCAAAAGTTGCCCAAGTTTGTCATCCACCCTTACAGCACATTTCGCTGGTACTGGGATGTCCTCATGGTGAGTTGCGTGTTTGTGTGTGTGTGTGTGCACGAGCGCGAGTTTACGTGTGTGTGTGTGTGTGTGTGTGTGTGTGTGTGCACGAGCGCGAGTTTACGTGTGTGTGCGTTTATGTGCGTGTGTGTGTCTGTGTCTGTGTGTGTGTGTGTGCTTTCTTGTAAAAAGGTGGCGAAGGAACCACAAATTAAAGGAGCCAACATGGCCGCACTCGTCACTCATCACCACCGCCGCCATCGCATGCAACAGGTGTTGCTGCTCTCCTTCACGGTGACGTCGATTCCTGTGGCCATTTCATTCTTCAGTGACGGCATGGGTACGGCGTGGTTCGTCGTCAGCTGCATTGTCGATTCCATCTTCATCCTCGACATCTTTGTCAACTTCCGCACGGGCATTGCAAAACAAGACGCCCCTCACGAAGTCATTCTCGGTGTGTCTGTGTGTCTGTGCATGTACGTGTGTGTGTGCATGTGTGTGTGTATGTGTGTGTGTCTGTTTGTCTGCCTGCCTGTCTGTCTGTCTGTCTGTCTGTCTGTCTGTCTGTCTGTCTGTCTGTCCGTGCAATGTACATTCGCGCACGTTGTGTCCGTTTGCTCCAACCTTTGCTTTTCCGTTTCCTGTCTCTACTTGCACCCATCAAACGAAACTCACACACACACACTCACACTCACACTCACACACACACTCACACTCACACTGACACACACTCACACACATATACGCACACATGCACCTTTTTCTCCTCCGCATATCCACCCCATTCCCTCGCACAGACCACCGCGCCATTGTGAGGCACTACCTGCGCGGATGGTTTGCAATCGACCTCATCTCCAGCCTCCCGCTTGATTACATCATCACCGCCGCCGCCAATTACCGCTACGACTCGCCGTCCTACCTCAAGGCCTCGCGTGCCTTGAAGGTCCTCCGCATGACACGCCTCCTCACGCTGCTGCGGCTGCTGCGCGTCACCCGCATGTTCCGCCTCTTCAGCCGCTGGGAGGAGACCTTCAACCTCAGCGCGGCGTGGCTGCGCATGTCGAAGCTGGTCACCATGATGCTACTCATGGCCCACTGGTCCGGCTGTCTGCAGTTCCTCGCTGTGCAGCTGGCCGACTTCCCGCCATCGTCGTGGGTCGCCATCAACGGGCTGGTGGACGCGCCCGTCTCCGCGCAGTACACGTGGGCGCTCTTCAACGCCCTCAGCCACATGCTGTGCATCGGGTACGGCAAGTTCCCGCCGCAGTCCGTGTCGGAGGTGTGGCTCACCATCGGCAGCATGGTCATTGGCGCATCGTTCTACGCCGTCTTCATCGGCCAGATCTCAAGCATCACCCTCAGCGTCGACAGCGCTAGCAGAAACTACAACGAAAAGGTTCGTCTTTGGGGAAGGGAAAGGGGGGTGGGGGAGTATTTGTTTATATGTGTGGGTGTGGGAATGTGTGTACGTATGTGTTTTTCTGTGCATGTGCGTGTGTTTCTGTGCATGTGTGTGTGTGTGTTTCTGTGCATGTGCGTGTGTTTCTCTGTGTGTGTGTGTGTGTGCGTGTGCATGTTTCTGTGTCTGCGTATCTCCTGTTCTTGCTTGGGTACTCTCCATGCTTTGTTGTCGTTTTGCTCTCGTGCCAACCCCTCGACGTCCCTCTCTTCCTCGCTCTTGTCAGGTGAAAGAGGTTGTTGAGTATTTGCGGGCGCAGAAAGTGCCCTCGAGCCTGCGCCAGCGCGTCTTTGACTACTACGAATACAGGTGCTGTTTCGTGTTCACGCGCACGGTGCCGTAGCGTGCTGTTCACATGCACGTGGATCGTGTCTTCCAACGCGAAGCACCAACGAACCACGCACACATACGCACACACACGCACACATGCACGCACGCCACTCTGTCTGCTCACAGCGCCGCTCGCATCTCTTCCCCCATTTCAGGTGGCCACAACACAAGTTCTTTGACGAACGAAACATTCTCAAGGAGCTGTCACCCGGCCTTCACAACGTGAGCTCACAGCCACACTCGCACACTACTGATGTGCATGTTATTCACGTGACCGTGTTGCCTTGTAGTTGCAAACGTGCACGCTAGCATGCGTCCACTGTTCCTGGCCACGCATGTGCGCTCGCGTTCTGTCTCTCACACACAAACACGCACCATGGCCCTCCATGCACACACATGCACAGGACATTACGAAACACAACTGCCAGCCCCTGGTGCAGTCACTTCCATTCTTGCGCAATGCGGATCCAGAGCTTATCGAAGCAGTCACGACAAAGGCACGCTTTGTGTGTGTGTCTGTGCGTGTGTCTGTGTGTGTGACCGTGTGTGTGTGTCTGTGACCGTGTGTGTCTGTGTGTGTGTTTGTGTGACCGTGTGTGTCTGTGTGTCTGTGTGTGACTGTGTATGCGTGCAAGTGTTTCGCGTTGCCCATCGCCCCCGTTCTCCCAGTGCCACTGACATGGGCTGTTCTGTTCATGGTCTGCATGTACCTCCAACGTGCAGGTGGTGTTCCAAGTCAGCATGCCCAGCGAAGTCATCATCAAGTACGTCATCATGCACATGTGTCGCCACCAACACCACACACCAGCGCCACACACATTGTACGCCAACACGCGCCCTTCATTTCACACGCCTCGCATCATCACCACCAACACCACCATCAGGGCTGGCACGTATGGGTCCGAGCTGTACCTTCTGCAATATGGAACGGTTGAAGTTGTTCTTCCCGGTGGCGATGTTGTCTCCCGCCTGCACGACGGCTCATTCTTTGGAGGTGACACGTGTGTGTGTGAGAGAGAGAGAGAGAGTGTGTGTGTGTGCAGTTGCACCATTTTCTGCTCTCGCAACACGATAAATGTGCTCTTGTTCTGCGAACGCCATCTCACGTCGGCACAACCAACTCACGCACACACATGCACCACGCTTCCCCTCCTTTCCTCCTGCGTTCCACCATATGTAACCCCTCCTCACTCCCCCGTTCACCCCCCTCCCTTTTAGAGCTTGGTCTGCTGCGGCTGCAGAAGCGTGCGGCGAGCGTGATTGCGGTGTCGCCGTGCCGCCTGTATGTCCTCAGCCGCCGCGCCCTGGATGAGGTCCTCGAGGCGTTTCCGCACATGCGCCGCGAGCTCGAGCGCACCGCCGTCGAGGTTGGTCTGCTTTGTATTGTGTTGTGGTGTGGTGTGTTGTATTGTGTTGTGTTTGGTTGTATTAGATTGTGTTGTGGTGTGTGTGTGTGTGTGTGTGTGTGTGTGTGTGTGTGTACGCGGCTGTTGTGATGATGGATTTTACGCTTGTCGCGCGCTGCCGTTTCCCATCAACACGGTCCGCTCCGGCTGCCATTCGCGTTCTCTCATTCTCTCTCATTCTCCCTCATGCTCTCTCATTCTCACCCGCCGTTGCCGTGCCAAATGTGCCGCTACTGCTGCAGCGATTGCATGAACTTCGCCAGCGCATCCGGCGCTCGTCCAGTCGACGCCGCACAACCGTAAGGAACTCACTCACTGACTCACACACACACACACACTCTCTCTCTCTCTCTCTCTCTCTCTCTCACGCACACACACACACTCTCTCTCTCTCTCACGCACGCACGCACGCACGCACTCACTCACTCACTCACGCACTCGCTCACACACTCACTCACACACACACACACTCTCTCTCTCTCACTCACTCACTCACCTTCCATCACCACCTCCACCATCACTAGGGCACGCGCGGGCAGACGTGGGTTGCAACGCACGATACCATCTCGGAGCACGATGACGAAGATGCGGAAGGCAGCAGCAGGAACAGCAGTGCCCCCCTGTCGCGTGCTGCACACGCTGTTGGTGCATCATCTCCATTCATCGCGCCTACACACCGCTCACAGCAGCACCAGCAGCCGTCGTGGCTGGCGGCAGCGGCTACGGAGGGGCGCAGTGGGTCTGTGAGTAGCAAGACGGCCTCTGTGCAGGGCAGACGGGGACGCCGCCCGACCGTGGTGACGAAGTTGAACGTGCCGCCACCACAGCCGCCACAACAACACCAACGCCAACAGCAGGCCTCAAAGGCTTCAGTCACAAGCACCAGCGCCGTGCGACCCACACATGACACGCACTGGCATGACGGCCGCGCCTCCACCATGTCCAACTTCAGCAGTGGTGGTGGTGGTGGCGGGAGGACACTCGGTGCGGTTGCTGCTGGAGAGAGCGGTGAGAACAAAGGCCCTGACGCTCGTCGTCACACCACTGCCACGAAACGGCGCACCAAGCAGCACGCCAGCTTCGACGGCGGCGATGATGACGAATATCTTGATTTCGAGGGGGATGCCCGGGGTGAGGACAGTGACAGCCACGATGTTGAGGATGGGGATGGTGATGGTGATGGTGACAATGATGGTGGCCATGTTGGCAGTGATGTTGACGATGTCGACGACGCCGACGCTGACGCCGGCGACGGATCGATGGCCGGGGTGTTTGCGGCCCACGATGACGGTGGGGGATTGCTCATGTGGGGGTCTGCCAAGGATGACCACCAGCAACGGCGACGCCATTCTTCCCTTCCCGCCACCAAAGACAGGGACGCACTCTAACGGGTTGGGGAGGGAGTCTACCTATGCAGTGTATCTGTGTGTGTGCAGTGTGCTGTGTGTGTGTGCAGTGTGTGTGTTTGTGTGTGTGTCAATGTGCAGTGTGTGTGTATTGTGTCGATGTGTGTCTGTGTGTCTGTGTTTGTGTATGCAGCGTATTGTGTGTCGTCTTCCTCGTCAAAAGCAACAACGGTTACGCACCAAGCCAGTGTGGTGTGTTGAAAATTACACAAATTCTTCAATGAATATTCTACTGAGCATTTCTGACACACACCAAAATCCAAACAAAAAAAAGCAAAGGCAACCACCATTTACCACTCAGACGACAACACAGAAGAACGAAGCAACCACAGGAGACAGACACAACAACTCCCACAACACCCACCACACAACCTACGACGATATGAGTGCACCAAAGGACGATGCCATGGGGAAACTGCGAGGCATGCTGGGCGCAGTCATCAACGGCGTCCAAGCAGGGTTTCAAAAGGAAGTTGCACAGAACATCCTCAAGGAAATCGAAATGGGAAACCCACAGCATATCAAGGTGCGCTGTAAACAGTGGACATGCATGGCCGCGCGGACGTTGCATGCGTCGCGTGCCTCGACACTTAGCACCACTACCACCACCACCACCGCACTCACCCCAGGCATTCACGCTTTGTTGGTTGTAGATTGTGATCAGCAAGATTCTGGACGCCACGTTGGTGGACGGCATCCCCTCTGCGATCATTGGCGATCTTGCGCTGGAGCTGTTTCACCAGTCGAAGAGCGAAGTCTTCTGGAAGGCGCTCTTGCATCGACTGCAAGCTGTGCGTTGCTCTTGAGCGGCTCCCGCAGATGAACATGTGTGCAAGCAAGCAAACAAGCAAACAACAACCAGCAGGAACCGTGTTTGTCATGCCTATGAACCCGAGGACACATGCCGTCCCTCACAATTCGTCACACGCTTATCCGTGTGTCCGTTTTGCGTCTGTTACAGGTGTTTCAGAAGCGAGAGGACTACTGGCACCAAGTCGCCAACATTCTCGCTCGCCTCGTTGTGTCGGTGCGTATGTATGTATGTGTGTGTGTTTGTGTGCTTGTTTGTGTTTGTACGTGTGTGTGTGTGTTTGTGTTTGCACGTGTGTTTGTGTGCTTGTGTGTGCGTGTGTGTGTGTGCGTGTGTGTGTGTGCGTGTGTTTGTGTGTGTGTGTGTGTGTGTGTGTGTGTGTGTGTGTGTGTGTGTGTGTGTACGTGTGCACACTTTCACGCTTTTTTTATTGTGTGTCGTGAATGTGTCGACGAAATGATACCGCTCTGTGTTTGCTTTCTTAACATCCATGTGTCTGCTCACTTGATTTTACTGTGTTGTAGGATGGCACCACGGTGAATGCACCGGCGAAGGATACACTGACACACGTCCTGACGGAGATGATGAAGAGCAAGGTGGGTGCACAGCACGTAGCAACAAGGGGCCTGGTGCTTGACTGGCATTGTTTTGCACCTGCGAGCTCTAAGCTCCCTTACGTGACGATGCGTGCGTGCGTTTTGTGTGTGTCTGTGTGTCTGTGTGTCTGTGTGTGTGTGTGTTTTGTGACTGTGTGTGTGTGTGTGTTGTGACTATCTCTGTGACCCTCCATCTGAGTGCCTGTCATCCTATCACTGTCCGTCTCTCTGTGTCTCTGCCTCTGTCTTCTTATCCTTGTTGACACGAGAAGCACCACACCCCTTTATGTGCAACTCATGACTTTTCTGCGCAACCCACGACCCACCAGTACCCCGACAACCCGACGACGGCGTGTGAAGCCCTCATGTACGTCCTCATCAACGCGTCCCTTGCAGACGAGGACAAGAAGCAACTGCAGCAGCTGCCAGCTCTCATCAAGTTCGTTCATATCTGTATGTGTGTGTGTCTGTCTGTGTGTGTGTGTGCGCGTGTGTGCTCTGTTCCTGTGTGTGAAAATGCCCATGTGTTCGCCTGTGACTTCTGCCCATCTCACCCGTTCCCCCTTCCCCAAAACACACACACACACACACACACACCTACTGTCCAATCCCCGCACTTGCAGCGAGGCCGATTTCGACTTTGAGGAAGGCAGTGATGTGCTCGAGCTCAAGAAGCAAATCCTCGCCGTAAGTGACATGAACTCTCACTCACACAAACACATGCATGCGTGGTTGTTGATGCGGTGTGAATGCGCGAGCGCTACACTTGCATGCTTCGCCATCCTCCCGTGTATGCCAAACCCCCAACACAATTGTCACCACTCCCACTCCTCTTCATCATGCTCCTGCTGATACCACACACACTCACACACACACACACACACACACACACACACACACACACACACACACACACACACACTCACTCACTCACTCACTCCTACTCACGCACGCACACGCACGCCACATACACAATTCATCTTCTCCCTCGTTGTTGTGTCTCCAAGGGCAAACTGGAGTCGCCAGGCGACGCAAAGCCCGACGCGCCCGCCAAGGAAGAGCAACAGCCACCAGCGTCCACGAAGGCAGACACCACACCCCCACCTGCCACCACCACCACTCCCGCCACAACCACTACAACCACTGCTCCAGTGACGACAAGCACGACACCGCTGGTGCCTGTTCTCTCTGCGAGTGCGCCCGAGTATGTTCCGTCGGGGCCGCCGGTGCAGCTAGCACCACCACCACAGCAGCAGCAGCAGCAGCAGCAGCAGCCACGTTTCGGGGAGCAGATGTCATGGATTGAGTGAGTGGGTTTGTTTGTTTGGGTGTTCGGGTTGGATGAATGCTGCTTTTGTTTGTTTGTTCGTTCGTTCGTTTATCCATTTGTGTCACGACGTCGGTGTGATTGATGTTTGGCAAGCTGCTACTCTTGCGAAGCTCTGCGATGCTGTGTCTGCTCGCAAGCTGACAAGCGCGTGTGAAACTGTTGCGTTTGCGCCTTTACAGCTCTTACGACGGCGTTCCGGATGACATTCTCGAAGAAGCAATCGGTACGGCACGGCCACATGCTCATGTGAACTTGCACTCTGAATCACAACACGAGATGGGCAGCTACTGTCATGCCAACGCCACTCACTCGCACACACTCACTCGCTAACTCACTCACTCACTGACACACTCACTCGCTCACTCACTCGCTCACTCACTCGCGCAGAGGAGATGCTTGACATCGCGGAGGACTTGTCGGAGGAGGAGCAGCAGCAGATTCTGGACGAGCTCTTGGACGAGAAGATGAGCAAGGCGTGACCGCCATCATCAGCCCAGAAGCGCTCGCATTGCACACATACACGCGCGCATACACGCAACCACACACTCTCTCGTTTGTGCCTGCTTGTCTGTGGACTGCGCTGTGCTGCTGGAACCCCTCTGGTCTCGTTTGTCTGTGCTTGTGAAAGTGCCTGTTGTTTATGCTTCATGTACGTACATGTGCTGCTGTTACCCCCCCCCCCCTGCTTGTGCGCTGCTGCCATTGCACCATCGCCATGAAATGCCCCACCATCAAATATGCAAAACAAAGAACATTAAATCGAATGTAAATAACGCAACAAGGAGGCCCCATTCGTTGATGATAAATCCCCACACTTGCTTCTCGATGACTTCAGCCGCAGCATCAGACACACAACAGCATCAAACACAACACGCACACAAACACACATACCCGCGACCACACAACCACACATGCACACACAACACAACACAACACAACACAGCGCACTCCGTCAACAGAGGTTGAACTTGCTGCGGTAGAATGCGAGCACACGTGGATGCGCGCGTATGGACTTTGCACTGAATCGCTTCACGCACAGACCTTCGTACGTGCGCGCACGCGAAAGTGCAACATACGCCTGCCCCCACTCAAACACACGGCTCAAGTCAACTTCCAACGCATCGAGTGTCATTCCTGTGACAATGATGGCAGACGGTATGATACAAGCAAGCGTGCATGTGAGCCATTTCGTTTCGCATGGCACGCGCGTTCAGCGTCTTCACACATATCGCAACCTTACCAGTGCCAACGGAACAATCATCATCATCATCATCATCATCATCAACATCATCACCACCACCGCCATCATCATCATCACCACCACGACGCACGCACGCACGCACACACACACACACACACGCACGCATGCACACACATGCACGCACACACGTGTTCACCTTGTGACTTGTGGATGGAGACGGCCCAGGCGAGGCGCAGCGGCACCTGTTTGCACTCCATCACGCGTCCTGCTGCTGTACGGATTCGCCACGTGTGCATTCGCACCGTCTCCTCGCGTCCATTAGCAAACTAACCGCAACGACACCATCGCCGTGATGCAACACAGGTGTGAATTACGGGAGTCAAAGTACTCGCTCGCGCGTACGTGCATTTGAACACACACACACACACAGAAAATCTTTAGTTGACACGCATCCTTCCATGCATGCACAGACACACACACACAGATACCGGCATATGCACAAACACAGCTGCATACAGCGACACACAACTATACACAAGACACACAGAGTTGTATGCACACACGTTCGCCCACAATCACACTGACCTCCACGACGGGCCAGCCAACAGCGTCGAATTTCACGACAACACCGCGTGATCCATTGGCCAGACCGGCAGACACATTCACATTCGCAGACAGCATCACCTGCAGCCGTTGACACACAACCACAAGAGCGCAATGGTGAGGGGCGAAACCATCTTTGACCTGTCGAGGTGCGATCAAATCATGCACATCGAATGTCTTGGGCGTAGCCCGACTCGATACACCATCAGCCGAGCGTCCTGCATCTTGCTTTCGCTTCTGCTGTTCACAGAGTGCACAATACACACACACACACACTCACACTCACACACACAGAAACACTCACACACACACACTCACACGCATACATACACACACGTGTTCTACCGACCTGAGCGCCAACTTTCAGTTCCAACACCTTCTCTACTCGTGACGCGAGCGACGACCGGCTCACGTCTACGCGGCAATGAACGGCATAAAAGCACATGGCGCGAAACAACACCGTGATGGTACGAAACGCGATGAAGTGGCGTACATGCGTGAGTACATGTGTGTGTGCGCGCATTCGTGTGTGCATGCATGTGTGCATACGTGTATGCGTGCGTGCGCGCGCTCTGACGGTGCGTCATACAAACGAAGAGCCGTTCACAAGGGCTGGGTGCAAGCGTGAATCCTCTCTCCTGTTTGTGCAAGACTCAAGGCACTAAACTCCTTGTCACACACACACACACACACACCCTGTACCACCGAAGAATACCAACCAGGTGAGGCGTCTGATCGGGTGAACAGCTTTGAAGATCCAGACAGTTTGGACAGCTGCTGTTCATTGATTTGCTGTAGTGGGAGAGGTAACAGGCAGTGGGAGAGGTAACAGGGTTGCGTCGAGTGTAAAATCGTAGTGAGCATCAGTGCACATGTAACAGCCAATACGCCAACTCGTGCTTGCACACACACACACACGCACTCGAACACACAAACAAGCACGTACAAACACGTACAAACACGTCCAAGTACGTACACCCCCCAACCTCATACAAACACATGCACATACACAAAAGCCACACGCATCAGAATTGCCACACCTTTGCCTCCTTGACGTGGGTGCACAGCCGTGTTGCGCGAATGTGGCTGGAATCCAGCCTGTGCGTGGCCGAGCGCTGAATGTACGTGATGTCAGATGGTGTGCACTGGCCAAGACGGCAGCGGTGAAGAATGTCCACAAACGTGCGGTCACGTTGTCGATGAACCTGCACATCAAACACAAAGGCAAGTGATTGTCAAATGCAAGCCATATGTCGTCACAAGGTTGAGCCGCGACGCATTCGCTGCACATATCATACGCACTTTGCTTGCACGGCGTAATCCAACAACGAACACACCCCAACACATGCACACATTCCAATGCACATGGTCGAAGTTGTTTCCATAAACACACGCACACGCACATTCGAATGCGCACACTCATTCGCATCACCACATACATACATGCAGCACACAACGCAGCATTCAGGACAACACCCATCAACCCACCTGCGAGAGATGAAAGCATTCGTGCACACACGCATCCCACGACTTGGCCTGAAAGCAGAACTGTGTCTCCTCGCCGCGTTTGGTGACAGGAGGAAGCTGCAGGAAATCGCCCACAAGCACGAGCTGCAGTCCACCAAAGGGCTTGTTGCACCGCCGCACACGCCGTGCTGTCTGCTCCAGCTGATGGTGCACATCATAACATCACAACTTGGCATGTTAGCAGAGCGGCATGGTACCTGCACACAGCGCAGGAACTCTTGACACGCACGTTAGCACGCGCACTCCGCCCCATTGCGTGCTGATATCGACAACAGGGCTCGCAACCAGCTCCCCCACAGCGCCTGTGCGTACTTGGTCAAAGTAAGGCGCGTCGATCATGGACACCTCATCAATCAACAGAACTTTGGCGGTCGTCCACGCCGATGTGTTCACCGGCAGCCGCGACGAGCCCGCCTGAACAAAGCAACACACACACACACACACACACACACACACACACACACACACACACACACACACACACACACACACACACACACACACACACCACAGTGTGCAACGAGCCAAATGAGATTGCACTAGCTGTAACAAACCTAACACCGGGCGCATGTCACAGCAATGTTGACGGCTCAAATGCAAAGTGACATCCACGTCGTTCACACATATCGCACCTGAACGCCAGCAAAGGCGTGCAGCGTCGTGCCTCCGATTGCGCATGCAGCCACGCCCGTGCTTGCTGTCACAACCGTTGTCGCCTTTGGCAAGGCCTCAATAATCTTGCCAATCAAGTAAGACTTGCCTGTGCACAGATGGGATGCACAGCAAGCAGATGCACGCATTCATCGCGCATACACACATACATCAGCCCACTGCTACAGCCGAATGCACACACGCACACACATACACATACACATGTACATAACTGTAACTGCACGCCTCACCTCGACCAAAACAACCATGGCAAGCAGTCACAATGATGTGGGATCTGTTGAGTTATGTCACCTGTGCCAGCGCTGCCTGTGAAGAACACGTTTCGTCCCGACAAAACTGCCATCAACACATCTGCATGACGCGACATAATCAATTGCAGTATGCATGGTGAAAACTCGGCAAGGGAACACATATCACTATCACTGACAAACAGGCTTACACGCACACATACACATGCACGCACGCGTACCGATTTGATGATGTACATGACCAGAGTGAGGGTGGTGTGAAACTGAGGAATCCATACATCGGCCAGATCCAACCATTACCTTTCTGCTCTGGGGTGAGTGATGCGTCAATGGCGGGATTGCCAACAACACCGCCTTCGGCCACGGCTCGCAGTGCCCGGGACGGCCGCTTTAGATTTCCTCCTGCTTGGCTCTGCACCTTGCATGATTTCCTGGGCGGAGAGCTACCCTCATGGCATGATGGCAACACATTGCACATGAGACACAGTGTTGTTTGAACCACCTCAATTTAGTGGTGGAAACAAGGGTGCTGGTATCGGCTAGTGTCGGTGGTGATAGTAGTGGTCCATCCAATGGCTGTACATCTACACACACACTCGCACGCACATGCTCACATACACTCAGACTCGCACACACGCACATGCTCACATACACTCAGACTCGCACACACGCACACACACACGTCCACGCCCACACACCCCTACACATACACACACGCACACATGCACACCTTGGTTCGAGTTGGTTGAGCTGAATGGCACCAAGAGGCCGACGAATACGAGGGTCCAGGCGAAGGCTCGTTGGCTGCTCTTCATCCTGGTTGAGCTTCCGTCGATCAACAGATGTCCGCAACTATGATCACACACGCCCCAACGCCAACGACAACCGACGTGAGTCATAGCAACAAGCATACTCTGTGCGTGTGTGTGTGTATGTGTGTGTGTGTGTATGTGTGTGTGGGTGTGGGCTGTCGTCCGCCTGTGGTGTTCGTCGTCGCCTGAGACGATGTGATGTGGTGTCAGGGGCCAACCCCACACCTGCTTCATTAGGGCCGTAAGCCTGAGACGCAGTTGTGTTGGATCGGCCTTGGAGATGTTCACATGAACTCCTTGTTCCTTTAGTGATATGGTAGCTTTCCCAGCAGAGATTTCGGGGCCGAACAGCGACACATGCCCTTGCATCGTAAGCACCTGTTCCATCTGCCAAAAACGAGCACACCGATCCGCACCGTAGGTGAGAAGGGCATGGGGTCGCGTGCACGTGTGTCCACACTCACTTTAGCCCCGTGACTTGCCAAGGCAAACATCAACACAACAAGCAGCACGCACACACGCACACACGCACACACACACGCACACACGCACACACAAACACACGCACACACAAACACACAAACACACAAACACACGCATACACGCACACACGCACACACGCACACGCACAAGCACAAGCACAAGCACACGCACACACAAACACACAAACACACAAACACACGCATACACGCACACACGCACGCACACACGCACACACGCACACACGCACACACGCATACACGCATACACGCACATGTTCATAGCGAATGATGATGCTTGGGATCTTTGCCTCATCCATTCCAAAGTCCAGCAAGGCCTGCTTGGTGCTCGAGAGCTTGCGCTTCTGCCGCCCTCGCTTGTCCAAAAACACGACCACTGCACGACACTCCATCCTCGTCCCTCGAGTTTGAAATTTCCCGGCACAGAAAAGTGTTTGAAATGTTCCATTGCTTTTCTGCAAGGCAAGATGCTGTGTGCATCGCGTTTCCTTTTGTCTCGTGTACAGGTCGTACACCTGGTACACTGCCTTTTGCACGAAGCGAAGTGTCTCACTTCAGCTTCAGAGAACCCTAGCCAGCTAGCCCTACCACCAACAAGCGGGCAAGTTGACAAGCAAGCTGACAAGCAAGCTGAAAAACTGACAGAAGCGCGTGTATTTCAGCACGTAAGCAAGCCAAGAACAGAGCTGGAGAGATACAGGGAAGGAGCAAGTCCTGGAGAACACATGGAGATAACTAGATAAAGAGAAAGAACAAACACAAACAGACACGACGCACAGACAAACAACTCTCCCACAACACAACAGGCAGACTAACGTGAGCAGCCACACTCCCATTCCCTTCCAACCTTGCGGCCGTCGTTTTAACAATTGAGTAATGTAAACTTTAATGTAACACAACCAACACTCAAACAATGTCTCAGCTGCACCCGACAACTTCGATGATGACACGGTAAATTGGAGCAGACCTGCGAACAAAGCCGGCAACCTTCACCAAGTACTCGCCATCGTACGGGGCATACACGGCGACGTCAGTCTCCAAATCACCATCCCGCAGCCTCTGCAGGCCAAGCGGGCGGCCGTTGTTTCGGTGAATGCCCACGTTGACTGAATTGGCCGTGGCCGGGTCCAGGTCGACGTGCGCGCGAATGACGCCGTGCCTGCAAGCACGCACCTTGAACCAGTCAAGCTCGCCGTTGCACAAGACACCGTAGTATGTGCCGGGGCTGAAAGTGCGCTGCAAGTTGCGGCGGTTGTCATTGGGCTCATACCCATCGTTGGCAGGGCATGACAGCGAAGGGAAATCGCCAGCAGCTGGTGTCGTGGTCGTAGTTGTGGTGGTGGTGGGGCAATCCACGGAGATGGAGATGTCGTACGCCGTGCTCTGATCGTTGTAGCTGTACACAACAAGGTAGTACAGCGTGTCATACCCAGTCGTGTCTGTGTGGGACAGCTCCTCGTTGTCCGAGGTCGAGTATCCAGTCGACACACCAGCTCCTGCTTGCGTGTACAGGACGGCGTCAAGGTCACTCACAGCTTGGCTGAATCCAACTGTGATCGACACGGTACCGCCGCCGCACACCGGCACGCGGTACCAGTCCACATCACTATCACAGATCACCGCGTTCACTGCCACGTCATTCGCAGACAGAACAGTGGCTGTTGTGTATGCGTTGTTGCTCTCAAGGCCGTCATTCACACAGGCCGTTGTGGTGGTTGTCGTCGTGGCTGTTGTAGTCGTCGTAGTTGTGGTGGTGGTGGGGCAATCCACGGAGATGGAGATGTCGTACGCCGTGCTCTGATCGTTGTAGCTGTACACAACAAGGTAGTACAGCGTGTCATACCCAGTCGTGTCTGTGTGGGACAGCTCCTCGTTGTCCGAGGTCGAGTATCCAGTCGACACACCAGCTCCTGCTTGCGTGTACAGGACGGCGTCAAGGTCGCTCGCAGCTTGGCTGAACCCAACTGTGATCGACACGGTACCGCCGCCGCACACCGGCACGCGGTACCAGTCCACATCACCACCGCAGATCACCGCGTTCAAAGCCACGTCGCTTGTGGACAGGACAGTGGCTGCTGTGTATGCGTTGTTGCTCTCAAGGCCATCGTTCACACAGGCAGTTGTGGTGGTTGTCGTCGTGGTTGTCGTGGTCGTTGTAGTTGTGGTGGTGGTGGGGCAATCCACGGAGATGGAGATGTCGTACGCCGTGCTCTGATCGTTGTAGCTGTACACAACAAGGTAGTACAGCGTGTCATACCCAGTCGTGTCTGTGTGGGACAGCTCCTCGTTGTCCGAGGTCGAGTATCCAGTCGACACACCAGCTCCTGCTTGCGTGTACAGGACGGCGTCAAGGTCACTCACAGCTTGGCTGAACCCAACTGTGATCGACACGGTACCGCCGCCGCACACCGGCACGCGGTACCAGTCCACATCACCACCGCAGATCACCGCGTTCAAAGCCACGTCGCTTGTGGACAGGACAGTGGCTGTTGTGTATGCGTTGTTGCTCTCAAGGCCGTCATTCACACAGGCCGTTGTCGTCGTTGTCGTCGTGGTTGTTGTAGTCGTCGTAGTTGTTGTGGTTGACGTTGTCGTGCTTGTGCTTGTTGTCGTGCTTGTGCTTGTTGTCGTGCTTGTGGTTGTCGTCGACGTTGTCGTGCTTGTGGTTGTTGTCGTGCTCGTTGTCGTCGTGCTTGTTGTTGTTGTCGTGCTCGTTGTCGTCGTGCTTGTGGTTGTTGTCGTGCTCGTTGTTGTTGTCGTGCTCGTTGTCGTCGTGCTTGTGGTTGTTGTCGTGCTCGTTGTTGTTGTCGTGCTTGTTGTTGTCGTGCTCGTTGTTGTTGTCGTGCTTGTTGTTGTTGTCGTGCTCGTTGTCGTCGTCGTTGTTGTCGTGCTCGTTGTCGTCGTAGTTGTCGTCGTAGTTGTCGTGGTTGTTGTCGTGCTCGTTGTGGTTGTGCCGTCCGCGACGACTGACCCCGTGATGCGGTACTGTCCGAGTGAGCCATAGTCGGTTGCGAGCACCGCTGGGTCGCCCACGCCGTCAATCTCAATGTAGTAGGACCCCGCCGCCAGCGACGCCAGCGACACAGATGCGTCCGTGCTGCCGCTTGGGCTGCTCACCGCAATTGGTGTGCCGTTGCTGTCATACACCGTCAGCTTGATGTCCAGGTTGTTCCCCGGCGTGTCCGTGCTTGAGTACCACGGTGTCGCGTACACGCTGATGCTGCCCTGCCCAGCCAGCTGCACCTTCCACCAATCCTTGTCCGTGCGCACAGAAATCACGCCGTCCGCCTTGAAGTCGTTGCCGCCCGTGTACGTGACGCTCGTGGCTGTGGCGGGGGTGTCTCCTGCCTCGTCAGCGGCAAAGCCCGTCTGCCCGCCGATGATCGAAACGTCGTCCTGGGTGTTGGTGGCGCCGGCATACTCTCCGTTGCTGAACTGCGTCACGGCTTTTCCGTATCCAATGCCCATGATGGGTGCTGATGTGCAAAGGAATACATATCATAAAGACGCATTGTAAGATTGTAGTGAGCACCACAATCACAAGCACGAGCACAAGCACGAGCAAGTGCAATCGACGAAGCAGTGCCGTGCGACTTTCACCCCCACCCCACACCCCACCCCACCCCACCCCCACCCCCCCCCCCCACACACACACACACACATAGATTACCCTCTCGTGCCTTCGCATCGCGTGAATTGAATGCACGGCAAACAAGCTCACCCCATGAGTTTGCGCTTGTGGTTCCATCCAGGCCCCGATAGTAGGAACTGCTCCCGTACCCGTCGTGGTTCAGCCCAAAGTTGTGACCTGTGGTGTGGGATGGTTGTTTGATGGTTGTTTGATGGTTGTTGGTGTTAGACGACGTAACTCAAAACAGCAAAGTCGATGATGTGGACGTGTTGGGGAAGGAGGGTGCAAGAAGGGTACGTCTGATACGTGCTCAAGGTGCTGAACAAGCAAGTTTGGGGATGTGTGTGTGTGTGATGTGCCGCACCTGCTTCGTGTGATGCGGCCTCGGAGATGTAGGGGGCGTATCCATCACCCAGGTTGTCGTAGTACACTGCCGGTGGTAAAATTATGTGGATACAAAGGTCAGAAGCACGCAAACAAACAACCACACGACAACGCGGGCGTGGTGACACACAAACACACACACAAACACACACAAACACACACAAACACAATGCACACACACACACAAACGCACACAACGTACCGAGGGCTGGGGAATAATACTCGTAGATGGATGAGCCAAACACATTCAAAACCGCCACACCGCCAGAAGTATGACGTGGCATGGCGTAGCCTGTCGTCTGCACGCTCAGCGTGATGAGCACGTGCATGTCTGTCGGCCCCTGGGTGACGAATGGCTCTGTTGTGACGTCGATGTTGAACGGAGCGTAGTCCTCGGCAATGCGCTGCCAAATGAGGGCAATCTGGCCCTGTTCATAGGACGAGAACGCGGTACCGTCGTTGGATGGATCATACGGACGGGCAGAGAAGGCGCCCCAGTAGTTGTTGCTGGTGGTGGTGTGGCCATCAAAGTCGAGCACCATGGTGTTGGGCGCACCCGGTCGGCTGTGGTAAATGGGCAGGCCTGCAGCCAGGGTTGGAAGCGGGGTTCATGAAAGGGAAGGGTGTGCTTGTGAGAATGCTGTGATAGCTGACCGACTTTTGGCTCACATCACATGAGACGCGCACTAACCACACAAAGGCACAACACAGAGGAACGAGGCTGTGGCACATCCACAAGAACGCACACACAACGCACACACAACGCACACACAACACACATACATGCACATCTCAACACACACACTTATAGAACACCACACTTACATACCGTTGTTGTCGTAAGATGATGGTGGGTTCTCTGTGAGGAAGCGGCGGCCGCGCCCGTGTTCCTCCTCGACGCGTTCCCTCGACACGGGCGGCACTGGAAAGTCGTCTGCGACATACGGTTCGCCGTCTGGACCAAAGTGCAGCGTGCGGCCGTCGACAGCAGGGATGTCCATCTTGTCCAGCTTGTCCTGGGCGCGCTTCTTTGCCGCAGGCGGGAGCTCGCTCAACTCAGCGAATGCAGCTGGGGCGTTGTCCTTGAGCGTGTTCATCTTCAGCTTGGAGGGCGGTGCGCCAACAGCGAGGGAGCGCCGGGCCTTACCATTGCTGCTGCTGCTGCTGTTGTCTGTGTCGCTGTCGGGGCCGTGGATGCGGTCAACCTTTGCCTTGCCGTTCGCAGGCGCTTCAGCAGCGAGCGACGAGGGCGCCTTGACACGCTGCACGGTCAGGGGGCGGCCTGCTGCGCCAATCGCCGATGGGGCCTTGATCCTGTCCACGTCCAGGTCCTTGAGCGAGGGCAGGCCCGCGTCACTTGCTGATGCCAATGCTGCTGCGGCGTCTTGGGCGCCAGCGTTGTGGTTGTCACTGTTGTCGTTTGGCTGAATCTTGGTGCGAAGGGGGCGAGCAGCCGCCATGTGTGGCGGAGCCATGCAACCCATGGCGAGGGCAACGCACACCAGTGCGGTTGCCATCGCCGCGCGGCGAACGCGAACGATTGTCATTGTCGAGTGTGCTTTGAACCCTTTTGATGGGGTCGAGATGAGACGCTAAGTTGAAGGCGAAGGGCTAGCTGCAAACAACAAGCAACTTTTGGTTGTTGTTGTTGTTGCCTGCTGTTGTTGGGAATTAGAACAACTCTGGTTGCTTTTGTTGGGGCAGGTGCTGTGCACGTCAAGAGACTCCTCAGTTGGAGTGAGTGGTGGAAGGGTGGAAAATGAAACTCGTGTGGGTGGCGGAACAGCAGATTATGTTTGGTCTGTCGTTCGGTGGTGTGGTGCAGCAGCTGCTGATTTTGACGACGTCCTTGCGTTTGTGTGCTTGGCTCTTGCCTGCTTCTTGCTTGCTTCTTTGCTTGCTCCACTTTGTTGTGTGTGTTGTCGCCGCCACTGGTTTTGCCTGCCTTCTGGCGTGGGTATCGTTCTGACTGTTCATGACGTTGGTGGGCGGCGGCGCTGGGTCATCCATCCACGTGCGCACGAGCAAGCGAGGTGGTGGGCGTTGCAGTGTCGGCAAACACAAGCATAAACGCATCCACAAACGCAACCAGGGCAAGCAAAAGCAAGCCAGTCACTGGCACTGGCGCTGGGCAATCGCTTGCGTCGTCGCTGTTAAGTTCTGTCGCAGTGCAACATGGGTGGCGAAGATTGTGGGGGGTCGCGAAGCGTGCATGCAAGCAAGCAAACTCAGTGGCGTAGTTGTGTTAAAATTGCATGAAATCAAATTAATGTAAAATAAAACTAAATTGTGGCGCGACTGGAAGCTCTTGGGCCACATGTCTGTCACTGTCACTGTCACTGTCACCACCCCACACAACCCCACACAACACGCCACGCTGCCCTCCATCTGCATCGCTAGTCCATCACAACAGGGCACCGGATGAGATTTGTTTAGAACTGGCATCGCCGGAAGGACCGACGCAAGAGGAAACCGTCAAACGCTCGTCATGTAACGCGAACAAGGAAGCGAAAAAGCTGTCAAAGAGGAGCAAACGAAAAAGGAAGAAAGAACGAAAGAGCAGCACAAACGAAGGAAAGGAAAGCATTACATGCCATCACGAGGAGCCGGAGGAGGGAAAAGCACGGCATTGCTGTCATCCATCACGAAAAGAAAAGAACCCAGAGGCAACAAGAAGGAAGAAACGCAAACGCAAGAAAGCAAACCAGGTCAACGCAGAAACGGGTTGATGGCGAAAGCTGAACGAACACGAAAGAAACAGCCACGCAAGCAAAGAAAGGCGTAGGCACGCGGGGCCAACAGTGACAGCACCATGAGAGGTGTGCCGAGTGGAGATGGCGTCAAAACAAGACGCCTGTCACCACGTCATTCAGCAATCGTAATCGCCTTCTGGGAGAACAAGACCAAGGGGAAGCCCCATCTTCTTGGCTTTTGCCTCGTCGTGACAGTACACAATCTGAGGGGTGTGTGTGTGCATGTGCGTGCATGTGAAGGTGTGCGTTGGTGTGAGAAAGGTGAAGGTGAACGTGCGTGCGTGCGTGGTGGACGCAGGTTCTTGGGAGGGGGTGGAGAGGGCACATGCTTTAATGCGAGTGAGAGCGAGAGACGGACACACACACATACACACACGCATACGCACACACACACACACACATACGCACACATGTTGCAGGTACGGACCACGTCTGCGACGGTGGAGAACACGCGGGAGCGGTTGTTGAAGGTGTATCCTTCCTCGCACGGGTCAATCAGGCCGTTCCAAATCTTGTTCCTGCAGAACACACAGGCCCAAGCACAACAGCGTAGTACGTGAGCCAAACAAACGTGGACTTTCACACAAAACAACCACACAAAACAAACGAAAACAAGCACACGAAACGAAACGAAAGCAAATCAAACAACACACACACACACACACACACACACACACACACACACACACACACACACACAAAGGCAGGTGTGCTGCTTACTCCTTTGCCTTGACGCTGATGGCGTAGCTGCCGGCGCGGCTGCTCTTGCGCACAACAAATGTGCCAATCGGTCGAGAGGACAGAAGGGCACGGGCCTAGTGGTCGCGAACGACAAGTAAAGCGCATTTGTTTTGTTGCATGAAGGATTTGTTCAAGAGGCAACTTGTGCCATGGGTGTGTGTGCGCGTGCGGGGAGGGGGCCGAAATGGCATGTCGAAGAAGAGAATACATACATCGCCAGGGCACACAACACACACACACACAACACATACACACAAATACACACAATACATATGCACACACCTCGTCACGCGAGAGACGCGGCTGGAACCACGTGCTCATTGTCTTCGTCACCTGGAAATCCCAGCATGGCAGCGCGCATACAATCGCGTGACAGGGCACATTTGAATGAGGAGGCTGGCATCACATGCACAGCCGAAAGCGTACACATATGCACACACATGTACGCACTCGTTCACACACACATGCACACACACACGTTCACACACATGTACACGCGTGTATGTTGCGTTGCCGCACCTGCTCGTGGACTTCCTTCGTCAGTGGCTGCGTGCGACCGTACCTGCCAATGATGACACATAAACAAACCAAAAAAGTGTCAGCGATGCCAAGGGAGTGCAACACAACGCACCCCGTGGCAGGGAAGCCCAACAAACATCCACACATAAAATAATACGCACACATAATACACACAGAGACAATATACACATGGAGGTGCGCACGCACACGAGCGACTACATACGCATTCATTTGCACACATACACGCGTACACAGGCACACACTAACAAACACACACACATGCATGACGCACTCTTGCTGTGAGATGAGGGCCACATCGTAGTCACCCTCCTTGGTGACAGTGTCCGTGTAATCCTCCATATCCACAGCAGCAGCCGGTACGGTGTCAGTCGCATCGGTCGATGCCAGCATCGTCGCCACAGACTGCGCCTGTCCCTCCTGCTCAATGGTGTCGTACGCGTGGTCCACCCCCGTGTCCTTCGCGGTCACATCAGGATCGGTGACAGCCGCGTAGTCGTCATCACCGTCGTCATCGTGCGAGTCTGTGTTTGCCTCCCCGTACACGGCCATGTCTGGGAGCGCCTCCGACCCGCCGTACACTTGCAGGTTCGGGTCAGCGTCGACGCTCTGCACAGTGGCGGTGATGCCATGATTGGGAAAAGCGATATTGTTTTCGTTGTTGTTGTTGGTTGTTGTTTGTGTTTTTGGGGAGGGTGTAATTGGGATTGCAGGATGTTGAGGTGAGGCCGCGTAGGTGCATGTGTTCATGTGAAGTGCATCAGAAGCCAAATCTACCAACACCGCAGACCACAGGAGGGGCTGGGACGCAAGCGGTGTACATACGGGTGGAAGCGCTGATTGTTTTCTGCTTAGCGGAAGAAACAAACCAGCAGGTGTGAATGACCGAGTGAGAATGATGAAAAGGCAAGTATAGGGACACACGCACACACACACAAAGAACACACAACACACACAGCACACACACACAGACACACAGACACACAGACACACAACACACACGGACACAACACACAGCACACGCACACACACACACGGACACAACACACAGCACACACACGCACACACGGACACAACACACACGGACACACACACGCACAGACACACAAAGACCACGGTCGCACAACACACCGCTTGAAGGAGGCGACGGGCGCCTCGTAGCGCTCGCCCTCGTCCGCCCGGGATGCGTCGCTGTATCGTGGGCAGAGGACATGAACAGGTGGGACATACAGGAGTGTGAGCAGCGTGTGAGGATTGATGACGCATGCGTGTGAACAGGAAGGCAAGACCATCATCGCAATCAATTCGTTTGTGTGCATGTGTGTCACGACCGTACTTGGAAGGCAGGCCCTTTGAGGCCTTGGTGCTGGTGTTGCCAGTTGTGTCGTCGGCAAACCCGTAGACGGCTGTGTCTCCTGCACTCGCTGCAGCACGGCTCAACGCGGGATTGGCGTAATCGTACGTGTTGTCCTGACACCCACACGCAACAGGAAAGGCGTGAGGAAAAGAATTGCTTGCGCACGCATCACCAGCACCGCAGTAAACGCGCAAGAGCATGGTATGAGGCCATCACACCAATGAACGTACGGGTTCATTCACGGACGAATAGTAGACAGAGGACGACGGCTGGTAGTCTGGTGGCGGCGGCATGGCACGCGCACCGCGCTGTTGCTGCGTTGAGAGAGCACACAAACGCACGCACGCACAGAAAATGGAACAACACAGCACACAGAATGAGGGTAACCGAGAGACATACAAAGCATCAGCTGTGAATTCAAAACGCAACCAGAGAGCCAGGCACCAGCACCACAAGCATCACGTGCGCGCATCGGCCTCAACAAGGACGGACGTGTGAACACCCAGCGTGCCCGCACCTTCATAAACTCGGCCGTGTTGACCATCATCTGCACAGAACAAAGCAGAGGAAAGGCGCAATGGACAGAACGTGTTGTGTAAGCGGTTGCAGCAGCTGCATGCGTGGTCAACCCTTGGCAACACGTTAACACGCACCAACACCGCAAGCACGTCGACACCACAACTAAGACGATAACACACACACACAAGCAAGACGACACCACAACTTAGACGACACAAACGCGTTGCACATGACGATGTGTTTCGTACCGTGCGGTTGTCGTAGCCACCGGCCGCATCAAAGGCAGGGTTGGCATATGGCATGGACATGTTGGTCACACGCGCGTGTTTGCTGCACACACACACACACACGCGCGCGCGCGCACACACACACACACACACACACACACACACACACACACACACACACGCACACACACATGTCCATACGACCAACGCAACGAGGATGAGAACATGTGGCATCATCGTCATCAAACAAGCCACACACACACACACACACACACACACAGGGGCAACAACAATGCGGAGGAGTATGTGTGTGTGTGTGTGCGTGTGTGTGCGTGTGTGCACCTGTTGCTGCGGATGACGAAGATGACGACGATCAGGGCAATGACGACGACGCCGGCCGCGGCGCCAATGGCGATAATCGTCGTGGACGCCGCGCTCGTGCTGTCGGACGAACTGCTCTGCTGCGACGTGTAGTGGCTCTCAGCAGCCTGCACCATGAGTCGGTATGGTGGTGCAGATGGGGGAGGGGTTGTTGGTATTTGGCGTGACAGATCAAGACATGCGTCGAGCCACCACCACCTGTGCACGCCACCACGTCAACAACAACACCATACTACCACCACTGCCACCACCACCAAAACAACCACACCTCGCCACACAACACCACCACCACCACGACCACTGCGGCCAAACCTGGACGACGACATCGAGGTCCTGGCCGCCGTTGTTCTGGAGATACGCGCGTCGTGCTGCGCGCTCGGCCAGCAAGCGGTCCCCTGTGCTCTTCAGCGTCGTGCTGTACGCGTCGTTTGCAGCCAGCTGCGCCTGCGAATACACACGCACGAGGCAACGTGTTGAGGGTTGGCAGTGTGGTGGCGACAGAGGAAGCTTTACGTAGCACTTGCTCAAGCAAACCCGGCACTAGTCAGTCGCACATGCACACGGTATGTACACACACACGCGCGCGCACACACACACACACACACGCACACGCACACGCACACACGCACATACACACACACACACACGCACAAACACAACAGCAAGTACGTGCAGCTGTGGCACTGCAGGAGTACCGTGGTCTCAGTATCAATGTCGAGGACAATGACGGTGCGAACGACGGGCGAGGCCTCGTTCCCATATGTATCTGCGGCGCGGAAGGTGATGGTGTACGTGCCGGGTGTGGATGCATCCACATCACCAGACGACTCTGCACGCGCGGTTCCACAACACAACATTCAAATGGCATAGCGTTGAGATGTGGAAGGAGAAAGGAAGGAAAGCCGTGATGATGGCGACACGGGCGAATCAACACAGAGAGCAAATTCATACACACATGTACCCACATGCGCGTCCACTCGCACGCACACACATCCACACAAGACTGAGGAGAGACAATTGTCGCTTGTCATAAATGTGCACACAAACGCGCTTGTTAACATAAGTATGTGTGCAGACACGAACCAAGCTTGACGTTGGGGTCTGCGTTGTCTGTCACGTTTGCGCCTGGCTCAACGTAGTCATCGAATTGGATGATCTTGATGGTGGCACCACCCCTCAGCACCACCACCGGTGGGACATCGTCATAGACCGTCACACTGCGCGTCGTCTCGGCCTCCAGGCCAGCAGCGTCCACGCACATGTATGTCAGAGTGTATGTGCCGACAGCGGCTAGCAGCGGCGTGGTGCGGTTTGAGGCGAGCGTGCCGTCGCGCGTGTCAAAGCACGTCGCACCGGGGTCATCGAACGTCTGCCCAACCCGCACCCGCACGGACGGGCTGCCACGCAGGGTGATGGTTGGTGGCGACACATCGATGCATGCGGCAACGCCAGACACGGCGTCGCACACACGCGCGGTGTCAACCACTTCTCCCAGCTGACACGACGCGTCGCACTGGAGACAAGACGTCTTCGCTGCGAGCGGCTGGTACGTGCCGGCAGCACACGCATACCGAACACCGCCCACACACTGGTGACCTGGAGGACACGGCATCTGACCAGGATGCGCATCATCCTCACCAGTGCCGTAAAACCCTCCATCAATGGCACGGCACGCGGCCACAGAAGCGCTGCCCGTGTTTGGGTTGAAAGCGTTTGCGCCACACGGCGTGCACGCGCCCTGGGTTGTCAGCGGCTGGTACGTGCCGCGAGGGCACGGGTGTTCCACACCGCCACGACAGTAGTGGCCCGTGTGGCATGGCTGGATCATGCTGAACACGTTCGCAGAGGGGCCGTCGCCGTACCAGCCCTCGGAGATGTTGAAGCATGAGGTGGACCCGGACACGGGCGAGAACCCCGTTGGACCGCAGGGGCTGCACGCAGCCGCGCCGCCCGTGCTGTACGTGCCGGGCACACACAGCAAATCCACGCCATCAACGCACTCGGAGCCCGCAGCACACGGCTCCTGGGCAATGTAGCCCACGTCAAACGCGGTGAAGAGCGAAGCAAACGTCTCGTTGCGAACGCCGTAGTGCCCAGTCAGCATGGGGTTGCATGACGACTTGCCCGGCAATGGCTGATACGTGGCGCCCACACACGCCGCACACACGGGCTGACCCGCGCCGCTGGTGATGCTGCCAGGGGGACACGGCTTGCAAGTCGTCTGTGCGCTCTTGTCCTGGTAGTGCCCGCGCGGGCAGGGCGTGGTGATGAGGCCATCGCAGGTGAACCCGGGGGAGCAAGCGGTGCACGTGTCCGCGGCGGTCAGGTGGTACCCAGGGTTGCAACGCACGCACTCCTGATCTGTGTTTGGCGGGTACACGGCACAGTACTGGACGGCATCCGTGCACACGCGGTCGGAGGTGGCTGTTGGCACGGAGAACTCCCACTCGCCGGCACCGCACGTGCTGATGGCTGAACACACGCGGTCTGCTGTTGCCGTGTAGTTGCGCAGCTGGAACTGGGACGCAGTGCACCTGCGCACAGGCTGCACATGTGGTGATGTGTGGTGATGAAGAGGGGATGTGTGAGGGGGCAGGAGGTGACGAGGGGAGTATTATGGTGTGTTGAGGGTGAATGCGCATGTTTGGTCACATGTTGTGTGTGTGCTATGTGCTGTGTAAGCGCATGAACAAAAGCTGTGCAAGGTTGGCCAAGCAGACAGACAGCATCTCTTTCTGCGTTAACGCGGAGTGAGCGCACCTTGCACGACGTGGCACCTGGCCCGTCCTGGTATGTGTCTGCCGGGCAGGGCACGCACACGCGATCCGACACCTGGGGCGGAGGAGGAGGAGGAGGAGGAGGAGGAGGGGGGGGGTGGGAAGGTAGATGGTTCATGAAAACAGAGGAAGTCAAGGAGACGTCATATGACCACACACGCGCAAACAATACAAAAGCAAGGAATGCATGGCATCGCAATCAGCGACACACACACACACACACACACACACACACACACACACACACACACACACACACACACACACACACACACACACACACCGCTGTTGGGGGCTTGAGCTCGTATGTTCCGGGATCGCACACAGAGATGCGTCCGCACACGCGGTCAGAGGTGTATGTCGGCGCCTGCTGCTGGTACTGTTGTGGGCGACGTGCGTGTGTGTGTGCGTGCGTGTCGATGTGTTTGAGTGTGTGTGTATGTGTATGAGTGTGTGTGCGTGTGTGTTGTGTAAGCGATGGTAGATGAGTGCATGCGAAGGTGATGATGGGAATGTGCGCGTGCACGCAGAGTGATAGCGAGGCCAAACTAGGAAATTAGAACAGCACTGTCAAAGAACAACGCAAACATACACGCACACCCATACACGCACACCCATACACGCACACCCACACGCACGCACACACGCTCAGACACACACGTGCAAACACACACGCACAAACGCACAGACACACAGGCATGAGCGTTTCGCACCTCGGCTGCCTTGCACGCTGTGATAGGCGAGCACTGCACATCTGTTGAGGTTGTTGCTGCCTGCGACACAAACTCTTCTCCCTGAGCACACACGCTCACAGGCTTGCACTCCTCCTGCTCGGGCATGTCCTGGTACGTCTCAGCCTCGCAGGGAGCACACGCGCGGTCGCTTGATGTTGTCGGCGCAGCGGCCGTCTCCTCGCCGATCCCACACGGGGACTGAACCGTGTGTGCGTATGTGGTGTGTGTGTGTGTGTGTGTGTGTGTGTGTGTGTGTGTGTGTGCGTGTGTGTGCGTGTGTGTGTGTGTGCGTGTGTGCGTGTTCGTTGTGTGTTGGGCGCAAGTGTTGGTGTGAGCTGGTGACTCGCGTCAGCACACGCCGCACGTGTAAAGGGAGAGCCACACAACAACCATTGCAGCACATACCACGGCGATGCACGAGCGGGTGTTGTTCATGTCTGAGAAGGTGACGTCGAGGGTGCAGGGAGAACACTCCGCATCCTGTTGCAACAACGACACGACCCGCGAATGAGGGAACGTGTGGTGGGTGTGGGGATGTGCGTTTTCAGGTTGCTTGTGCGTGTATGCGTGCGCGCGCGTGCTTGTATGCGTGCCTGTATGCGCGCGTGTATGTGTTTGCTTGAAACAACGCGATGAAGAGAAGAAAAGAATCAGTGAGAGGTTCCAAGTTCACGCGCACCTCGAAAGCGGTGCAGCTTGCACTGATGAACGTGCCGGGTTTGCACACTTTGCATGGACGACACATTCCTACAACAAATGCACACATGCGCGCAAACGCAAGCGGGAAATGGTGTGAGCGAACAGGGGAGGAGCCAAACAACAACCAATCACACAAGAGCGCAACACACACACGCACACAGATACACGCATGCACTTACATACGCGCATCACGCGCCTGTAAGTAAAGCGCATGGGCATGTTCGCACCTGCTGTCTCGTCAAGGAAGTGGTCGTCTGGGCAGTTGCTGACGCAGCGGCCGGCAGCGGTTGCCTTGTCCGTCACAAACAGCCACGTTTGGTCCTGCGTTGGCAGATTTGTCACGCCTGCAATCGCACAAGACGCCAAGAGCGAAACGCGCAACGGTGAATACCGATGTAAATGGCCTTGCACAAACGCGCGCACAATACATGCATACACGTCTGCATGAGCAAGCACTCACAATTACACACAAATACACATGCACGCACACACACACACAAACACACACAAACACACACACACATAACGACACACACACACACACACAAACAATCACACAAGCACGCGCCAGCCATGTACGCGTGTCAGCGTGCACCAACCGTGCGCCGGGTTGTTGCAAGTGCGGCAGTCATCATCGCCAGCGCCAACACAGTCATCGCCACACGCGCCGCTGCAGGCACGGCAGCTGCTCCAGTGGTCGCGAGAGGCGGGATGGAGTTATGCGCATGCATGTGCGCGCAGAAGCATCAGTGGGAGTGAAGTGCGCATGGGTGCTTGTTTGTGACAATGAGGGATGCACGCATATAAGATGATTGGCTCTGCACTCATGTATGCGAGATGTGAGCAACAACAAACACGAAGCCACTGCAGTGTGCATGGTGCCGTCACTCACATGCCGTCGCCTTCAAAGAGAGATGGACCGCAATCTGACACGCAGCGCATTGTATCTGCACACACACACACACACATATGCACACAATTTTCAAAGAAGTGAGCAGGTATGGGCCGTGCCAGCGACGGGTGCGCACCACGCTATCGGCAACAAGCAACCACGCACAGCCCACAACAACCCACAACAACCCACAGCAGCAGCAGCAGCAACAACAACAACAACAACAACAACAACAACAACAACAACAACAACAACAACAACAACAACAACAACAACAACAACAACAACAACAACAACAACAACAACAACAACAACAACACATCCAACACATTCGGCAGCAGCTGCCACGGACCGTTGTGGTAGGCGTAGCCGGGGATGCACGTGAGGCAGGATGTGGCTGCGTCATCGGTACACGAAGCGCACGACTCGTGGCACTTTTTGCACACGGGGCCCTGGTGCGCGCACACATGCGGAAGAATGTATGAGTACGCAAGCGTGCGTGCGTGTGTGTGTGTGTGTGTATGTGTGTGTGTGTGCGTGCGCATGCGAGGCGCATTCATGCGCGTAGTGCGTTGATGCTCATTGACAACGGCAGCAGCAGTAATCAGCGTGAGCATTCTCGGCACGTTTCACCAATGTACGGCCACGCACCTGGAGACTCGGCGGTTCGCAGTCTCCGCTAAGGAAGTAGCCCGTGTCGCAGTCGTCGGCCGTCAAGCAGGGCTCGCAGATGCGCGTACCGCTGCTCGTGCACTCTCCCTGTGGCGACGCAGGGGCACGGGAGGGAGGGATGAACAGGGCAGGGTGGAGGATGAATGGGGCATGGTGAGGCTACAGCTGCGACATGCACACAAAACTCACACACACACATGTGCACACAAAACTCGCACACACATGTGCACACATACACACACACACGCACGCCATGCAGGCGCGATGATAAGCGGGGCATCTCACGTTGACGTGGAAACCGTCGGAGCATTCGCCAAAGCAGTCGGCGCACACGCGCGCTGTTGACGGGGTGCACTCGACAGATGCGTACTCGTCAGTCTCGCACTGGAGGCACGGCGCACACGACGCGGGCCCCGTCACCGTCTTGGATGGCGGCGGAGAAGAGGTTTTTTTTTTTTTTTTGGGGGGGGGGTGGCGTTGCAGGCGAGAGGCACACACGAGTTGAGCGTGATGGCGACGAGGAAGAAGATGCAGATGGCAGGAGGTTTGCATAGAAGGGGAGAGGGAGAGACAGAGAGTGTGTGAGTGAGTGAGGGAGGGAGACGGAGAGATAGTGTGTGTGAATGTGTGAGTGAATGAGGCAGACAGACAGACAGACAGACACGAAGACAGAGAGAAGGAGAGAGACAGAGAGAGACAAACGGAGAGAACTACAACCACCAACGCATGCACATGCACAGGCATCGGCATCCACCCACCTTGTATGTTTCAGGAAGACAGGTGCTGCAGTTGCGGTCTGTCGTGGCTGTTGGCGACACACTCTGAACAAGACGGCAGCAGCGCGTGTGGCACAAAGCAAACCACAAGCAGTTTGAGCGCGAAGGCATCACAACAGCGCCACGGCTCCAACACTTGCAATTGAACAGAACATGCACTCACAAAGTGCATGGTTGTGTGCGTGGATGAGCGTGTGTGTGTGTGTGTGTGTGTGTGTGTGTGTGTGTGTGTGTGTATGCGCGCGCGTGGATGTGCGTATGTGCGCACCTGGTATTCGCCGATAGCGCAGATGGTGAGGGGAGAGCACTCGCGATCAGTCGTGGCCGTGCCGGGATGCGTCTCATACGCAAACTGCACACGCCACATGCAATGCAATGGGTGCAGAGGTGTGAGTGTGTGTGTGTGTGTGTGTGTGTGTGTGTGTGTGTGTGTGTGTGTGTGTGTGTGTAAGGGTGTCCATATAGTCGATTCACGCTCAAATGCAACAGCTCACATCAATGCAACCCCCCCCCACGCTATCGTACTGCTGACAAACCTGTGGGTCACATGTTGTCTTGTCAATGCACACGCGGTCCGATGTTGGCGTGGCAGCCACTGTCTCGTAGCGGGAGGACCCGCACACCGTCAGCGCCGTGCAAGCCTGATCACATGCACACGACGGTGCAAACGACACGACAGGCGTGAGTGTGTGTGTGTGTGTGTGTATGTGAGGGTGTGTGTGCGTGTGTGTGTGTGTGCGTGATTGGCTAGATAGATCAATACAGGCGTGATTTGTTTCATTGTATCGCGTGGCTCTGCCATTGATGTGCCGTTTTCAACTCCGTGCTGACAGCTCGCACAACCCCAAACACACACCACCATAACACGTCCCCTGCACCATCACCAACTCCCCCCCCCCAAACACACACACCGTGTCTTCGGTCGCGGTGTGGTTTGCCGTCTTGTACTCTGTGTCTGGATCGCACGTGCTCGCTTCCTGACACTGGCGGTCTGATGCCATATGAAGGCACACACGTGGAGGGAGAGGCGTGAAGAGGCCAAAACACGAGACATGAGCGGCATGCGTGTCAACGTGTTGGTGTGTGTGTGTGTGTCAGCACTGGTGCACGACTGAAACACTCGCACATGCGCGTGACAGTGTGTGTGTGTGTGTGTGTGTGTGTGTGTGTAGATGCACGTGGTGCTGTGGTTGTAGAAGCGTGTGTGTGCATGTGTGTATACCATTCACAATGCCCACTTTCAGCCCCCAACTGAACACAAACCTGATATGATGGTTGGCTCTGCTGTTTGGAACTGGGATGCGGTGCACGGCGTTGGTGTGCTGCACTCGGCCTGGTTTGGCGCATCCGTAAACGTGCCGTCCTCGCACGGGCCGCACACCCTGCACAGATACATGCGCCCGACGTGGCGTGACGGCGTCAGGGGGGAGGGGAAGAGGGGGTGTGGTCGCACATACCCAGGAGCACACGCATGTGCAGTTGCCCACTTCAGGTTGCACTCATGCCACACCACTTTACGACACATCACATCACGACACATGATATCACGACACCAAAGCAGCGCCGAGGTGCACCTGTCGGTGGTTGTGGTTGCGAGCGTGGCTGCGTATTGGCCTGCGGGGCAGACGGTGAGATACGTGCACGAGCCCCCAGTTGGCGTGTACAGCGGGTCGGAGCAGAAGTCATACACTGCACAGGACCGAGGTAGCATGGGTGATGTTGCGTGTGTGGCATAAATGCGTGTCAAATTATGCAATGCAAGTGTGCGTGCGCGTGTGTGTGTGTTGCGTGTTGTGTGTGTTTTTGTGTTGCGTGTGAGAGAAGGTCGGAACAATTGGCCATGTTCGCCCTGTTGTGCACACATGTACACATTCCCAAACACACGCGCGCGCGTTCCAATGCTTGCAAGCATGTGCACATGAGCGCATGTGGTGTTGAGCACTACCGAAATCGACGCGGAAGTCGATGTCGTCATATCTTTGACCAGAGCGTTCCCTGATCATGCCCTGATGGCAGGTATGGTGGTGGTGGTGGTGGTGGTGGTGGTGACGATTGGGGTGGAGCCAATCACGAGCTGGCGATGCAGATGTACGCGAGACAACTTGCACTCGGCGCACACCAGACACCACGACGGTAGCACAGCAAACAGAGAACGACTCACCTCTGTGTATGGGTTGCTGGTTGAGTACACGGCACCACAGCCGTACCCGCTGCAGTCAATCTGGTAGGCATTCAATGAAACAAAAACAGTACGAGAAAAAGACAGGGAGTGTTCGTGTGCGTGTGTGGGCGACAGAGAGTGTGTGTGCATGTGTGTACGTGTGTGTGTGTGTGCGAAAGAGAGAGAAAGACAGAGAGAGTGTGTGTGTGTACGCGTGTGCGACAGAGAGACAGACAGACAGACACACACACACACACAAACGCACAAACAGTCAGTCAGACAGCAGAAAGAGAAAAAGAGAGAAAAGGGGAAGGCAAGGTGAACTGCGCACTGATGATGTGATATGAATAGGGGTGTGGAGTTCCTGTGTGCACGGGTTACTTGAACGGATAAGCGAGCTCAGCGCCATCAGGAAAGTGCAGCAGGCTGACAAACAGAGACAAGGGTAGTCAAATGCAAGCGCGTGTGCGATGTGCACTTCCACTTACGCTGACAGAATAAGTGCGTCCAGCATACACTTGCGGCTTTGTGGCCATGTAGAAGCTGGTGCGAGGGACAGGATCGTTGTTATTCAACCCCGCAAGGTACACTGCGAGCATGTGCGCGTTTGGGGATGGGGGGGGCGGGTGAGTTCAGCGATGGGACGATGGCAACACCGTTATATTACCTCCGAGGCATGACAACAAGGTAGGTAGGCACAGCAAGTGACAGCAAGTGACACAACAACAGCAAATACAAGCACATGCGCGAGTCTGAATTGTGCGCTGCACATCCACCTCAAGCCAAGCCATCATTCCGCCATCACAATCGATCCATCGAACACACCTTCAGCGGTGTCCAGCACCGTTCCACCCTCTCCTTCCCGGAATTTCACCTAATGGCATCAATACATGTGCGTGCGGGATGAGAAGGGGAAATGAACGAGTGTGCATGCGTGCGAGTGTGTGTGTGTGTGTGTCTGTGCGTGTGTGTGTATGATGCAGCATCGCGTGCAGTGAGGATCGCAGTGCATTGACAGTCTTTGCAAGCAGATTATGAACAGCGCTCTCATCCAAAATGCAAGGCAGGCAGGAGTTGGCACGAGCGCAGGATCTCCACGCACGGTTGCTGTGAAGCCGTAATACAGTGCGCCCAGGCGCAGGAGCACGCGCCCAACACGGCCATCCCTAACAAGTTGTCGAACACAAACAGAGGGTAATCGCATCATCGGCGGTGTGCTATGAGTGAACCAGGAACCACACACAACGGCAGTGCAACCCACACACAGTCAAGCACCGCCACACCTGTGCACTTTGAAGGACTGCCAGAAGTTGCTGTGGACGCTCACGCGGGACGTCTGCCCAAGGTCGTTGTTCACTTGTGGGATGTAAACTTGACCCGCAGCTGTGTGTGTGTGTGTGTGTGTGTGTGTGTGTGTGTGTGTGTGTGTGTGTGTGTGTGTGTGTGTGTGTGTGTGTGTGTGTGTGTGTGTGTGTGTGTGTG